>NW_027592179.1:0-61595 GCF_964213995.1 Mustelus asterias
TGTGGGAGGGTGTCGGGGCTGTGGGAGGGTGTCGGGGTGAGGGAGGGTGTCGGGGTGAGGGAGGGTGTCGGGGCTGGGGGGGTGTCGGGGCTGGGAGGGTGTCGGGGCTGCGGGGGGTGTCGGGGCTGCGGGGGGTGTCGGGGCTGCGGGGGGTGTCGGGGCTGCGGGAGGGTGTCGGGGCTGTGGGAGGGTGTCGGGGCTGTGGGAGGGTGTCGGGGCTGTGGGAGGGTGTCGGGGCTGGGTGGGTGTCGGGGTGAGGGAGGGTGTCGGGGCTGGGGGGGTGTCGGGGCTGGGGGAGGGTGTCGGGGCTGTGGGAGGGTGTCGGGGCTGGGTGGGGTGTACGGGTGAGGGAGGGTGTCGGGGCTGCGGGGGGGTGTTGGGGCTGGGGGAGGGTGTCGGGGCTGGGTGGGGTGTAGGGGGAGGGTGTCGGGCTGCGGGAGGGTGTCGGGGCTGGGTGGGGTGTAGGGGGGGGTGTCGGGGCTGGGTGGGGTGTAGGGGCTGGGTGGGGTGTAGGGGGAGGGTGTCGGGGCTGCGGGAGGGTGTCGGGGCTGGGTGGGGTGTAGGGGGGGGTGTCGGGGCTGGGTGGGGTGTCGGGGCTGCGGGGGGTGTCGGGGCTGCGGGGGGTGTCGGGGCTGCGGGGGGTGTCGGGGCTGGGTGGGGTGTAGGGGGGGGTGTCGGGGCTGCGGGAGGGTGTCGGGCTGCGGGAGGGTGTCGGGGCTGGGTGGGGTGTAGGGGGAGGGTGTCGGGGCTGCGGGGGTGTCGGGGCTGCGGGGGGTGTCGGGGCTGCGGGGGGTGTCGGGGCTGGGTGGGGTGTAGGGGGAGGGTGTCGGGCTGTGGGAGGGTGTCGGGGCTGCGGGAGGGTGTCGGGGCTGGGTGGGGTGTAGGGGGGTGTCGGGGCTGGGTGGGGTGTCGGGGCTGCGGGGGGTGTCGGGGCTGTGGGAGGGTGTCGGGGCTGTGGGAGGGTGTCGGGGCTGTGGGGGGTGTCGGGGCTGTGGGGGGTGTAGGGGTGAGGGAGGGTGTCGGGGCTGTGGGAGGGTGTCGGGGCTGTGGGAGGGTGTCGGGGCTGTGGGAGGGTGTCGGGGCTGTGGGAGGGTGTCGGGGCTGCGGGGGGTGTCGGGGGCTGCGGAGGGTGTCGGGGTGAGGGAGGGTGTCGGGGCTGTGGGGGGTGTCGGGGCTGTGGGGGGTGTCGGGGCTGGGTGGGGTGTAGGGGTGAGGGAGGGTGTCGGGGCTGCGGGGGGTGTCGGGGCTGCGGGGGGTGTCGGGGCTGCGGGGGGTGTCGGGGCTGCGGGGGGTGTCGGGGCTGCGGGGGTGTCGGGGCTGTGGGAGGATGTCGGGGCTGTGGGAGGGTGTCGGGGCTGTGGGAGGGTGTCGGGGTGAGGGAGGGTGTCGGGGCTGGGGGGGTGTCGGGGCTGTGGGAGGGTGTCGGGGCTGCGGGGGGTGTCGGGGCTGTGGGAGGGTGTCGGGGCTGTGGGAGGGTGTCGGGGCTGTGGGAGGGTGTCGGGGCTGTGGGAGGGTGTCGGGGCTGGGTGGGTGTCGGGGTGAGGGAGGGTGTCGGGGCTGGGGGGTGTCGGGGCTGGGGGAGGGTGTCGGGGCTGTGGGAGGGTGTCGGGGCTGGGTGGGGTGTACGGGTGAGGGAGGGTGTCGGGGCTGCGGGGGGGTGTTGGGGCTGGGGGAGGGTGTCGGGGCTGGGTGGGGTGTAGGGGGAGGGTGTCGGGCTGCGGGAGGTTGTCGGGGCTGGGTGGGGTGTAGGGGGGGGTGTCGGGGCTGGGTGGGGTGTAGGGGCTGGGTGGGGTGTAGGGGGAGGGTGTCGGGGCTGCGGGAGGGTGTCGGGGCTGGGTGGGGTGTAGGGGGGGTGTCGGGGCTGGGTGGGGTGTCGGGGCTGCGGGGGGTGTCGGGGCTGCGGGGGGTGTCGGGGCTGGGGTGTGGTGTCGGGGCTGGGTGGGGTGTCGGGGCTGCGGGAGGGTGTCGGGCTGCGGGAGGGTGTCGGGGCTGGGTGGGGTGTAGGGGGAGGGTGTCGGGGCTGCGGGGGGTGTCGGGGCTGCGGGGGGTGTCGGGGCTGCGGGGGGTGTCGGGGCTGGGTGGGGTGTAGGGGGGGGTGTCGGGGCTGCGGGAGGGTGTCGGGCTGCGGGAGGGTGTCGGGGCTGGGTGGGGTGTAGGGGGAGGGTGTCGGGGCTGCGGGAGGGTGTCGGGGTGAGGGAGGGTGTCGGGGCTGCGGGGGGTGTCGGGGCTGCGGGGGGTGTCGGGGCTGGGTGGGGTGTAGGGGGAGGGTGTCGGGCTGCGGGAGGGTGTCGGGGCTGGGTGGGGTGTAGGGGGAGGGTGTCGGGCTGCGGGAGGGTGTCGGGGCTGGGTGGGGTGTAGGGGGAGGGTGTCGGGCTGCGGGAGGGTGTCGGGGCTGGGTGGGGTGTAGGGGGAGGGTGTCGGGGCTGGGTGGGGTGTAGGGGGAGGCTGTCGGGCTGCGGGAGGGTGTCGGGGCTGCGGGAGGGTGTCGGGGTGAGGGAGGGTGTCGGGGCTGGGAGGGTGTCGGGGCTGTGGGAGGGTGTCGGGGCTGCGGGAGGGTGTCGGGGCTGTGGGAGGGTGTCGGGGCTGCGGGGGGTGTCGGGGCTGTGGGAGGGTGTCGGGGCTGTGGGGGGTGTCGGGGCTGTGGGGGGTGTCGGGGCTGTGGGAGGGTGTCGGGGCTGGGGGGGTGTCGGGGCTGGGTGGGGTGTAGGGGTGAGGGAGGGTGTCGGGGCTGCGGGGGGTGTCGGGGCTGCGGGGGGTGTCGGGGCTGCGGGGGGTGTCGGGGCTGCGGGGGGTGTCGGGGCTGCGGGGGGTGTCGGGGCTGCGGGGGGTGTCGGGGCTGCGGGGGGTGTCGGGGCTGCGGGGGGTGTCGGGGCTGTGGGTGGGTGTCGGGGTGAGGGAGGGTGTCGGGGCTGGGGGGGGTGTCGGGGCTGTGGGGGGGTGTCGGGGCTGTGGGAGGGTGTCGGGGCTGTGGGAGGGTGTCGGGGCTGTGGGAGGGTGTCGGGGCTGTGGGAGGGTGTCGGGGCTGTGGGTGGGTGTCGGGGTGAGGGAGGGTGTCGGGGCTGCGGGGGGTGTCGGGGCTGCGGGGGTGTCGGGGCTGCGGGGGGTGTCGGGGCTGTGGGTGGGTGTCGGGGTGAGGGAGGGTGTCGGGGCTGGGGGGGGTGTCGGGGCTGTGGGGGGGTGTCGGGGCTGTGGGAGGGTGTCGGGGCTGTGGGAGGGTGTCGGGGCTGTGGGAGGGTGTCGGGGCTGTGGGAGGGTGTCGGGGCTGTGGTGGGGTGTAGGGGTGAGGGAGGGTGTCGGGGCTGCGGGGGGGTGTTGGGGCTGCGGGAGGGTGTCGGGGCTGTGGGAGGGTGTCGGGGCTGCGGGGGGTGTCGGGGCTGTGGGAGGGTGTCGGGGCTGCGGGGGGTGTCGGGGCTGTGGGGGGTGTCGGGGCTGTGGGGGGTGTCGGGGCTGCGGAGGGTGTCGGGGTGAGGGAGGGTGTCGGGGCTGTGGGAGGGTGTCGGGGCTGTGGGGGGTGTCGGGGCTGTGGGGGGTGTAGGGGTGAGGGAGGGTGTCGGGGCTGCGGGGGGTGTCGGGGTGAGGGAGGGTGTCGGGGCTGTGGGAGGGTGTCGGGGCTGCGGGGGGTGTCGGGGCTGCGGAGGGTGTCGGGGTGAGGGAGGGTGTCGGGGCTGTGAGGGGTGTCGGGGCTGTGGGGGGTGTCGGGGCTGGGTGGGGTGTAGGGGTGTGGGAGGGTGTCGGGGCTGTGGGAGGATGTCGGGGCTGTGGGAGGGTGTCGGGGCTGCGGGGGGTGTCGGGGTGTGGGAGGGTGTCGGGGCTGTGGGAGGATGTCGGGGCTGTGGGAGGGTGTCGGGGCTGTGGGAGGGTGTCGGGGCTGTGGGAGGGTGTCGGGGCTGTGGGAGGGTGTCGGGGCTGTGGGAGGGTGTCGGGGCTGTGGGAGGGTGTCGGGGCTGGGTGGGTGTCGGGGTGAGGGAGGGTGTCGGGGCTGTGGGAGGGTGTCGGGGCTGTGGGAGGGTGTCGGGGCTGTGGGAGGGTGTCGGGGCTGGGTGGGTGTCGGGGTGAGGGAGGGTGTCGGGGCTGGGGGGTGTCGGGGCTGGGGGAGGGTGTCGGGGCTGTGGGAGGGTGTCGGGGCTGGGTGGGGTGTACGGGTGAGGGAGGGTGTCGGGGCTGCGGGGGGGTGTTGGGGCTGGGGGAGGGTGTCGGGGCTGGGTGGGGTGTAGGGGGAGGGTGTCGGGCTGCGGGAGGGTGTCGGGGCTGGGTGGGGTGTAGGGGGGGGTGTCGGGCTGGGTGGGGTGTAGGGGCTGGGTGGGGTGTAGGGGGAGGGTGTCGGGGCTGCGGGAGGGTGTCGGGGCTGGGTGGGGTGTAGGGGGGGTGTCGGGGCTGGGTGGGGTGTAGGGGGGGTGTCGGGGCTGGGGTGTGGTGTCGGGGCTGGGTGGGGTGTAGGGGGGGGTGTCGGGGCTGCGGGAGGGTGTCGGGGTGAGGGAGGGTGTCGGGGCTGGGTGGGGTGTAGGGGGGGGTGTCGGGCTGCGGGAGGGTGTCGGGGCTGGGTGGGGTGTAGGGGGAGGGTGTCGGGCTGCGGGAGGGTGTCGGGGCTGGGTGGGGTGTAGGGGGAGGGTGTCGGGCTGCGGGAGGGTGTCGGGGCTGGGTGGGGTGTCGGGGCTGGGGGGTGGTGTCGGGGCTGGGTGGGGTGTAGGGGGAGGGTGTCGGGCTGCGGGAGGGTGTCGGGGCTGGGTGGGGTGTAGGGGGAGGGTGTCGGGGCTGGGTGGGGTGTAGGGGGAGGCTGTCGGGCTGCGGGAGGGTGTCGGGGTGAGGGAGGGTGTCGGGCTGCGGGAGGGTGTCGGGGTGAGGGAGGGTGTCGGGGCTGCGGGGGGTGTCGGGGCGGCTGGGTGGGGTGTAGGGGGAGGGTGTCGGGCTGCGGGAGGGTGTCGGGGCTGTGGGAGGGTGTCGGGGCTGCGGGAGGGTGTCGGGGCTGTGGGAGGGTGTCGGGGCTGTGGGAGGGTGTTCGGGCTGTGGGAGGGTGTCGGGGCTGTGGGGGGTGTCGGGGCTGTGGGAGGGTGTCGGGGCTGTGGGAGGGTGTCGGGGTGAGGGAGGGTGTCGGGGCTGTGGGAGGGTGTCGGGGCTGCGGGAGGGTGTCGGGGCTGGGGGGGTGTCGGGGCTGGGGGGGTGTCGGGGCTGCGGGGGGTGTCGGGGCTGCGGGAGGGTGTCGGGGCTGGGGGGGTGTCGTGGCTGGGGGGGTGTCGGGGCTGCGGGGGGGTGTCGGGGCTGTGGGAGGGTGTCGGGGCTGGGGGGGTGTCGGGCTGGGTGGGGTGTAGGGGTGAGGGAGGGTGTCGGGGCTGTGGGAGGGTGTCGGGGCTGGGGGGGTGTCGTGGCTGGGGGGTGTCGGGGCTGCGGGGGGGTGTCGGGGCTGTGGGAGGGTGTCGGGGCTGGGGGGTGTCGGGGCTGTGGGGTGTAGGGGTGAGGGAGGGTGTCGGGGCTGCGGGAGGGTGTCGGGGCTGCGGGAGGGTGTCGGGGCTGCGGGGGGTGTCGGGGCTGCGGGTGTCGGGGCTGTGGGAGGGTGTCGGGGCTGTGGGAGGGTGTCGGGGCTGTGGGGGGTGTCGGGGCTGTGGGAGGGTGTCGGGGCTGCGGGAGGGTGTCGGGGCTGCGGGGGGTGTCGGGGCTGGGGGAGGGTGTCGGGGCTGTGGGAGGGTGTCGGGGCTGTGGGAGGGGTGGGGGGTGTGGGGAGGGTGTCGGGGCTGCGGGGGGTGTCGGGGGCTGTGGGAGGGTGTCGGGGCTGCGGGGGGTGTCGGGGCTGCGGGGGGTGTCGGGGCTGCGGGGGGTGTCGGGGCTGCGGGGGGTGTCGGGGCTGGGAGGGTGTCGGGGCTGTGGGAGGGTGTCGGGGCTGTGGGAGGGTGTCGGGGCTGTGGGAGGGTGTCGGGGCTGTGGGAGGGTGTCGGGGCTGGGTGGGTGTCGGGGTGAGGGAGGGTGTCGGGGCTGGGGGGTGTCGGGGCTGGGGGAGGGTGTCGGGGCTGTGGGAGGGTGTCGGGGCTGGGTGGGGTGTAGGGGGGGGTGTCGGGGCTGGGTGGGGTGTAGGGGCTGGGTGGGGTGTAGGGGGAGGGTGTCGGGGCTGCGGGAGGGTGTCGGGGCTGGGTGGGGTGTAGGGGGGGGTGTCGGGGCTGGGTGGGGTGTAGGGGCTGGGTGGGGTGTAGGGGTGAGGGAGGGTGTCGGGGCTGCGGGTGGGTGTTGGGGCTGGGGGAGGGTGTCGGGGCTGGGTGGGGTGTAGGGGGAGGGTGTCGGGCTGCGGGAGGGTGTCGGGGCTGGGTGGGGTGTAGGGGGGGGTGTCGGGGCTGGGTGGGGTGTAGGGGCTGGGTGGGGTGTAGGGGGAGGGTGTCGGGGCTGCGGGAGGGTGTCGGGGCTGGGTGGGGTGTAGGGGGGGTGTCGGGGCTGGGTGGGGTGTAGGGGGGGGTGTCGGGGCTGGGGTGTGGTGTCGGGGCTGGGTGGGGTGTAGGGGGGGGTGTCGGGGCTGCGGGAGGGTGTCGGGGGTGAGGGAGGGTGTCGGGGCTGGGTGGGGTGTAGGGGGAGGGTGTCGGGGCTGCGGGAGGGTGTCGGGGTGAGGGAGGGTGTCGGGGCTGCGGGGGGTGTCGGGGCTGCGGGGGGTGTCGGGGCTGCGGGGGGTGTCGGGGCTGGGTGGGGTGTAGGGGGAGGGTGTCGGGCTGCGGGAGGGTGTCGGGGCTGGGTGGGGTGTAGGGGGAGGGTGTCGGGCTGCGGGAGGGTGTCGGGGCTGGGTGGGGTGTCGGGGCTGGGGGGTGGTGTCGGGGCTGGGTGGGGTGTAGGGGGAGGGTGTCGGGCTGCGGGAGGGTGTCGGGGCTGGGTGGGGTGTAGGGGGAGGGTGTCGGGGCTGGGTGGGGTGTAGGGGGAGGCTGTCGGGCTGCGGGAGGGTGTCGGGGCTGGGTGGGGTGTAGGGGGGGTGTCGGGGCTGGGGGAGGGTGTCGGGGCTGGGTGGGGTGTAGGGGGGGGTGTCGGGGCTGGGGGGTGGTGTCGGGGCTGGGTGGGGTGTCGGGGGAGGGTGTCGGGGCTGCGGGGGGTGTCGGGGCTGCGGGGGGTGTCGGGGCTGGGGGGTGGTGTCGGGGCTGCGGGGGGTGTCGGGGCTGGGGGAGGGTGTCGGGGCTGTGGGGGGTGTCGGGGCTGCGGGGGGTGTCGGGGCTGCGGGGGGTGTCGGGGCTGCGGGGGGTGTCGGGGCTGCGGGGGGTGTCGGGGCTGCGGGGGGTGTCGGGGCTGGGGGAGGGTGTCGGGGCTGGGTGGGGTGTAGGGGGGGGGGTGTCGGGGCTGGGGGGTGGTGTCGGGGCTGGGTGGGGTGTAGGGGGGGGTGTCGGGGCTGCGGGTGGTGTCGGGGCTGGGTGGGGTGTAGGGGGAGGGTGTCGGGCTGCGGGAGGGTGTCGGGGTGAGGGAGGGTGTCGGGGCTGGGGTGGTGTCGGGGCTGCGGGGGGTGTCGGGGCTGGGGGAGGTTGTCGGGGCTGTGGGGGGTGTAGGGGGGGGTGTCGGGGCTGTGGGGGGTGAGGGAGGTGAGTTGCGCTGTGTGTGTGGCTCTGGGATTCACTCTGTCCTTTCCCGCTCTCCCTCTCTCTCAGATTTGGAGGATGTTTTTTGAAGGCCGTTTCCTCATTCTGCTGATGGGGATATTCTCAATCTACACCGGCCTGATTTACAATGATTGCTTCAGTCTCTCACTCTCCATCTTTCCGTCTGCCTGGCATGTCCAGCCAATGTTCGAGCATGTCTGGGGGTAGGTTCATGTCTCCCTCCCTCTGTGTCTCACTCGCTCCCTCCCTCCCTGTCTCATTCCCTCCATCTCTCACTCGCTCCCCCTCTCACCCTCTCCCCCTCCGTCTCGCTCCCTCCCTCGTCCTCTCCCCCTCCGTCTCGCTCCCTCCCTCTCCGTCTCTCCCTCTCTCCGTCTCGCTCCCTCTCTCTCTCGTTCCCTCCCTCTCTGCCTCGCTCCCTTTCTCTCCGTCTCTCTCTCTCTCTCCCGCTCTCTCCGTCTCTCTTGCTCCCTCTCCGTCTCGCTCCCTCCCTCTCCGTCTCTCCCTCTCCATCTCTCCCTCTCTCCATCTCGCTCCCTCTCTCTCTCGCTCCCTCCCTCTCTGTCTCGCTCCCTCTCTCTCCGTCCCTCTCCGTCTCTCTCTCCCTCCCTCTCCGTCTCTCTCCCTCCATCTCTGTCTCTCTCCGTCCCTCTCCGTCTCTCTCCCTCCTTTTCTCTCCCTCCCTCTCCGTCTCTCTCTCTCCCTCTCCGTCTCTCTCTCTCCCTCTCCGTCTCTCTCTCTCCCTCTCTGTCTCTCTCCCTCCCTCTCCGTCTCTCTCCCTCCCTCTCCGTCTCCCTCCCTCTCTCTCTCTCTCTCTCTCCCCCTCCTCCCCCTCTCTCCGGTTCTGATACTTGTTGCTCTCTCCTGCAGCGAATCTGATCTGGGGAAATATCCGTACCTGGCTCTGGATCCCAATGTCAGCAGCGTGTTTGAGGGTGTTTACCCGTTCGGGATCGACCCGGTGAGTGAATCGGAGGCCGGCACTGCCGCTCAGAGTTCGGTGTTTGTCCCGGGATGGGGGGGGGGGTTTGGGCAGATCGCTGGGGGGGGGGGAACTCCAGCCACAGGGGCAAAGAAAGCTCACCACCTCAATCACGGCAAGAGTTACAGGAGAACCGGGAAAGGAGGGGGGCGGGGGCTAGGGAGCTGGGGGGTGGGGGGGCGGAAGGAGGGAGACGGGAGGGACGGGGACAGCCGGGGTAGGAGGGAGCTGTGGGAGGAGGGAGCTGGGGGAGGGGGGTGGGCGGAGGGGGGCGGGAGGGACGGGGACAGCCGGGGTAGGAGGGAGCTGTGGGAGGAGGGAGCTGGGGGAGGGGGGGTGGGCGGAGGGGGGCGGGAGGGACGGGGACAGCCGGGGTAGGAGGGAGCTGTGGGAGGAGGGAGCTGGGGGAGGGGGGAGCTGGGGGAGGGGGGGCCGGGAGGGACAGGGACAGCCGGGGTAGGAGGGAGCCGGGGGAGGGGGGGCGGGCGGAGGGGGGCGGGAGCCCAGGGGAGCGGGGAGGGGGGAGTGGAGGGAGTCGGGGGAGCTGGGGGAGGGGGGAGGGGGAGGGGGAGTCGGCAGGGGGGGAGTCGGCAGTGGGGGGAGCCAGGGGGCGGACGAGGGGGAGGGGGAGATTCTGCAAAAGTTTGAACTTTGTCATTTCCACGGTCAGGATGGAAAATGGGAATGTTTTTGGGAAATCGGTGAAACGTGTTTGTCCGCCTTTGGGATGAGAAGCCACAGTCACCGAGTCAGCAACCCGTCCCCATCCAACATCGGGAAGGGAAGGGACAAGTGGCACCGGGGACCGGGCTTCCGGAATAGAGAATTCCCCCCGCACCGCGGAACCCATCCACCCTGGACCGGCAAGGATACAGCCGGGAGCTTTCCCCAAGATAGTTGATTGGATTTCTGGGAGCTGGGCGTCTCTGGCTAATTATTATCCATCCCTAATTGCCCCTCGAGAACCAACGGCACGGTGGCCCAGTGGGTTAACGCTGCTGCCTCACAGCGCCAGGGACCCGGGTTCGATTCCCGGTTTGGGTCACTGTCTGTGTGGAGTCTGCACATTCTCCCCGTGTCTGCATGGGTTTCCTCCGGGTGCTCCGGTTTCCTCCCACACTCCGAAAGATGTGCTGGTTAGGGTGCATTGGCCGTGCTAAATTCTCCCTCAGTGTCAAGGGATTAGCAGGGTAAATACGTGGAGTTACGGGAATGGGGCCTGGGTGGGATTGTGGTCGGTGCAGACTCGATGGGCCGAATGGCCTCCTTCTGCACTGTCGGGATTCTATGGAGCAGCTGGTGGGAAGCTGCCGCTCAAACCCACGGAGGATTTTGATTTGATATATTATTGTCACGTGTATTGGGATACAGTTAAAAGTATTGTTTCTTGCACGCTATACAAAGCATACCGTTCGTAGAGTACAGAGGGGAGAAGGAAAGGAGAGGGTGCAGAATGGAGTGTTACAGACACAGCTAGGGTGTAGAGAAAGATCAACTTAATGCGAGGTCGGTCCATTCAAAAGTCTGACAGCAGCAGGGAAGAAGCTGTTCTTGAGTCGGTCGGTACGTGACCTCAGACTTTTGTATCTTTTCCCCGACGGAAGAAGGTGGAAGAGAGAATGTCCGGGGTGCGTGGGGTCCTTGATTATGCCGGCTGCTTTTCCCCGAGGCAGCGGGAAGTGTAGACAGAGTCAATGGTCGGGAGTACTGGTTTGCGCGATGGACTGGGCGACATTCACCACCCTTTGTAGTTCCTTGCGGTCTTGGGCAGAGCAGGAGCCCAGACCAAGCTCCCAGTCGCATTAGGGCGGCACGGGTAGCACAGTGGTTATCACTGCTGCTTTACAGCTCCAGGGACCTGGGTTCGATTCCCGGCTCGGGTCACTGTCTGTGTGGAGTCTGCACATTCTCCCCGTGTCTGCGTGGGTTTCCTCCGGGTGCTCCGGTTTCCCCCCACTGTCCAAAGATGTGCGGGTTAGGTTGATTGGCCAGGTTAAAATTGCCCCTTAGAGTCCTGGGATGCGTAGGTTAGAGGGATTAGTGGGTAAATGTGTAAGGGTATGGGGATAGGGCCTGGGTGGGATTGTGGTCGGTGCAGACTCGATGGGCCGAATGGCCTCTTTCTGTGCTGTAGGGATTCTAAGATTCTAAGATTCATTCTAAGATACACCCAGAAAGGATGCTTTCTATGGGGCATCTGTAAAAGTTGGTGAGAGTCGTAGCGGACATGGCAAATTTCCTTAGTCTCCTGAGAAAGTAGAGGCGTTGGTGGGCTTTCTTAACTATAGTGTCGGCGTGGGGGGGACCAGGACAGGTTGTTGGTGATCTGGACACCTAGAAACCTGAAGCTCTCGACCCTTTCTACTTCGTCCCCGTTGATGTAGACAGGAGCATGTTCTCCTTTACGCTTCCTGAAGTCGATGACAATCTCCTTGGTTTTGTTGACATTGAGGGAGAGATTATTGTTGCCGCACCAGTTCACCAGATTCTCTATCTCATTCCTGTACTGATGTAGACAAGTGCATGTTCTCCACTCAGCTTCCCAGATTTGCAGAGGCGAAAGGTGTCACGGGGAGAGAGCCGGGGAGCCTGATGTTAACCAGGAGGATTAGCCATGATCTTATGAATGGGGTAGTAGTCCCTTTGGGCCGAATGGCCTACTTTTTATTTTGTGACCATCGAGGTTATTAACCCAGGGAACAGTGGGGTAGCGGCAAGGCGTAAGACGAACTGGAGACAGGAGGAGGCCATTCAGCCCCTCAGAGGCCCCTGCTCGCACTCACATTAACCTTCTCTCTCTCCATTACAGATCTGGCACCTCGCAAACAATAAATTAAACTTCCTCAACTCGTTCAAGATGAAGATGTCAGTGATCCTGGGAATTATCCACATGTGTTTCGGGGTCTCGCTGAGTGTGTTTAACTACATGTGAGTGTCCGCCAGTACCAAGGGAGTGCCGCACTGTCAGAGGGTCAGTACCGAGGGAGTGCCGCACTGTCAGAGGGTCAGTGCTGAGGGAGTGCCGCACTGTCAGAGGGTCAGTGCTGAGGGAGTGCCGCACTGTCAGAGGGTCAGTACTGAGGGAGTGCCGCACTGTCAGAGGGTCAGTGCTGAGGGAGTGCCGCACTGTCAGAGGGTCAGTACCAAGGGAGTGCCGCACTGTCAGAGGGTCAGTGCTGAGGGAGTGTCGCACTGTCAGAGGGTCAGTGCTGAGGGAGTGTCGCACTGTCAGAGGGTCAGTGCTGAGGGAGTGTCGCACTGTCAGAGGGTCAGTGCTGAGGGAGTGCCGCACTGTCAGAGGGTCAGTGCTGAGGGAGTGCCGCACTGTCAGAGGGTCAGTGCTGAGGGAGTGCCGCACTGTCAGAGGGTCAGTCCTGAGGGAGCGCGCACTGTCAGAGGGTCAGTGCTGAGGGAGTGCTGCACTGTCAGAGAGTCAGTGCTGAGGGAGTGCCGCACTGTCAGAGGGTCAGTGCTGAGGGAGTGCTGCACTGTCAGAGAGTCAGTGCTGAGGGAGTGCCGCACTGTCAGAGGGTCAGTGCTGAGGGAGTGCTGCACTGTCAGAGAGTCAGTGCTGAGGGAGTGCCGCACTGTCAGAGGGTCAGTCCTGAGGGAGCGCGCACTGTCAGAGGGTCAGTGCTGAGGGAGTGCCGCACTGTCAGAGGGTCAGTCCTGAGGGAGCGCGCACTGTCAGAGGGTCAGTGCTGAGGGAGTGCCGCACTGTCAGAGGGTCAGTACTGAGGGAGTGCCGCACAGTCAGAGGGTCAGTGCTGAGGGAGTGCCGCACTGTCAGAGGGTCAGTCCTGAGGGAGCGCGCACTGTCAGAGGGTCAGTGCTGAGGGAGTGCCACACTGTCAGAGGGTCAGTGCTGAGGGAGTGCCACACTGTCAGAGGGTCAGTGCTGAGGGAGTGCCGCACTGTCAGAGGGTCAGTGCTGAGGGAGTGCTGCAGTGTCAGAGGGTCAGTGCTGAGGGAGTGCTGCAGTGTCAGAGGGTCAGTGCTGAGGGAGTGCCGCACTGTCAGAGGGTCAGTGGTGAGGGAGTGCTGCACTGTCAGAGGGTCAGTGCTGAGGGAGTGCCGCACTGTCAGAGGGTCAGTGCTGAGGGAGTGCCGCGCTATCAGAGGGTCAGTGCTGAGGGAGTGCCGCACTGTCAGAGGGTCAGTGTTGAGGGAGTGCCGCACTGTCAGAGGGTCAGTGCTGAGGGAGTGCCGCACTGTTAGAGGGTCAGTGCTGAGGGAGTGCCGCACTGTCAGAGGGTCAGTACTGAGGGAGTGCCGCACTGTCAGAGGGTCAGTGCTGAGGGAGTGCCGCACAGTCAGGGGGTCAGTGCTGAGGGAGTGTCGCACTGTCAGAGGGTCAGCGCTGAGGGAGTGTCGCACTGTCAGAGGGTCAGTACTGAGGGAGTGCCGCACTGTCAGAGGGTCAGTACTGAGGGAGTGCCGCACTGTCAGAGAGTCAGTGCTGAGGGAGTGCCGCACTGTCAGAGGGTCAGTGCTGAGGGAGTGCCACATTGTCAGAGGGTCAGTGCTGAGGGAGTGCCGCACTGTCAGAGGCACTGAAGACATTCGCCCTTTCTCCAGCCTGTTACACAGGAACAGGAGGAGACCATTCGGCCCTCCTTGAGTCTGGATCCAACATGGCTGACAGCTGTGTCACTACAAAATGGCCTCCCCCGTTCCATGAGTAAATGTGGTGTTTTGGTCCCACGGCAGACACTTCAAGAAGCGTTGGTTAATTCTGCTGGTGTTCGTGCCGGAGATGCTCTTCATGTTGTGCCTCTTTGGCTACCTGGTCTTCCTGATTGTCTACAAGTGGTTGGCCTACACGGTGGTGCGGTCACAGGAAGCCCCCAGTATCCTTATCCACTTCATCGACATGTTCCTCTTCACCACGAGTGCGTCCAATGAAGACCTGTACGAGTCTCAGGTGAGGAGAGGGGGAAGGGGGGCAAGTGTGGGGCAAACGGTCTGTTGGGGCCTTCATTGCCAGAGGTTTTGAGTACAGGCGCAGGGATTAGAGTTTTTCGAGGAGGTTACCAGGAAAGTGGATGAAGGGAAGGCGGTGGATGTTGTCTACCTGGATTTCAGCAAGGCCTTTGACAAGGTCCCTCATGGGAGGTTAGTTAGGAAGGTTCAGTCGCTGGGTATACATGGGGAGGTAGTAAATTGGATTAGACACTGGCTCAATGGAAGAAGCCAGAGAGTGGTTGTGGAGGATTGCTTCTCTGAGTGGAGGCCTGTGACTAGTGGTGTGCCGCAGGGATCGGTGTTGGGTCCATTGTTGTTTGTCATCTATATCAATGATCTGGATGATAATGTGGTAAATTGGATCAGCAAGTTTGCTGATGATACAAAGATTGGAGGTGTAGTGGACGGTGAGGAAGGTTTTCAAAGCTTGCAGAGGGATTTGGACCAACTAGAAAAATGGGCTGAAAAATGGCAAATGGAATTTAACGCAGACAAGTGTGAGATATTGCACTTTGGAAGGACAAACCAAAGTAGAACGTACAGGGTAAATGGTAGGACTCTGAAGAGTGCAGTTGAACAGAGGGATCTGGGAATACAGGTACAGAATTCCCTAAAAGTGACGTCACAGGTGGATAGGCTCGTAAAGAGTGCCTTTGGTACATTGGCCTTTATAAATCGGAGTATCGAGAATAAAAGTTGGAGTGTTATGGTAAGGTTATATAAGGCATTGGTGAGGCCGAATTTAGAGTATTGTGTACAGTTTTGGTCACCTAGTTACAGGAAGGATGTAAATAAGGTTGAAAGAGTGCAGAGAAGGTTCACAAGGATGTTGCCGGGACTTGAGAAGCTGAGTTACAGAGAGAGATTGAATAGGTTGGGACTTTATTCCCTGGAGCGTAGAAGATTGAGGGGAGATTTGATAGAGGTGTATAAGATTTTGATGGGTATAGATAGAGTGAATGCAAGCAGGCTTTTTCCACTGAGCCTAGGGGAGAAAAAAACCAGAGGGCATGGGTTAAGGGTGAAAGGAGAAAAGTTTAAAGGGAATATTAGGGGCGGCTTCTTCATGCAGAGAGTGGTGGGAGTGTGGAATGAGCTGCCGGATAAAGTGGTAAATGCTTCAACACCTCGATCACTTTTAACATTTAAGAAAAACTTGGACGGGTTCATGGATGAGAGGGGTGTGGAGGGATATGGTCCAGGTGCAGGTCAGTGGGACTCGGCAAAAAATGGTTCGGCACAGACAAGAAGGGCCAAAAGGCCTGTTTCTGAGCTGTAATTTTCTATGGTTCTATGGATGTGTTGTTCAGAGAATCACACAGAATCCGACAGTGCAGAAGAGGTCCTTTATCCCATCGAGTCTGCAATAAAGGCCCTAACCTGCCCACCTAATCCCATTTCCCGGAGCCCGGAATATTATGGTGTGCCAAGTGCTCATCCGAATACATTTTAAAGGATGTGAGGCATCCCGCCTCCACCACCCTCCCGGGCAGCGCATTCCAGACCCTCACCACCCTCTGAACAAAGAACAGTACAGCACAGGAAACAGGCCCTTCGGCCCTCCAAGCCTGTGCCGCTCCTTGGTCCAACTAGACCAATCGTTTGTATCCCTCCATTCCCAGGCTGCTCATGTGACTATCCAGGTAAGTCTTAAACGATGTCAGCGTGCCTGCCTCCACCACCCTACTTGGCAGCGCATTCCAGGCCCCCACCACCCTCTGTGTAAAAAACGTCCCTCTGATATCTGAGTTATACTTCGCCCCTCTCACCTTGAGCCCGTGACCCCTCGTGATCGTCACCTCCGACCTGGGAAAAAGCTTCCCACTGTTCACCCTATCTATCCCCTTCATAATCTTGTACACCTCTATTAGATCTCCCCTCATTCTCCGTCTTTCCAAGGGGAACAACCCCAGTCTACCCAATCTCTCCTCATAGCTAAGACCCTCCATACCAGGCAACATCCTGGTAAACCTTCTCTGCACTCTCTCCAATGCCTCCACGTCCTTCTGGTAGTGCGGCGACCAGAACTGGATGCAGTACTCCAAATGTGGCCTAACCAGCGTTAGGGTAAAAAAGCTTTCCCTCACATTCCCCCCCTAAACCTCCCCCCCTCACCTTGAACCCGTGTCCCCCTCGTGACTGACCCTTCAACTCAGGGGAACAGCTGCTCCCTATCCACCCTGTCCGTGTCCCTCATAATCTTCAACACCTCGATCAGGTCGCCCCTCAGTCTTCTCTGCTCCAATGAAAACAACCCAAGCCTCTCCGACCTCTCTTCATAACTTAAACACTCCGTCCCAGGCAGCGTCCTGGTGAATCTCCTCTGCACCCCCTCCAGTCCAATCACATCCTCCCTATAATGTGGTGACCAGAACTGCACCCAGTGCTCCAGCTGTGGCCTCCCCAAAGTTCGATACAACTCCAACAGGACGTCCCTGCTTCTGTAATCTACACCCCGATTGATAAAGGCCAGTGTGAATATGCCTTTCTCACCTCCCTATTTACCTGCCTTTCCCCCCTCAGAGATCTGTGGACAAACACGCCAAGGTCCCTGTGTCCCACAGAACTTCCCAGTGCCAGACCTTTCAGAGTCTACTGCCTTGTCAAATTACTCCTTCCAACGTGCATCACCTCACACTTTTCAGGGTTAAATTCCACTTATCTGCCCATTTGGAGAGGGTGGCACAGTGGTTGGCACTGCCACCTCACAGCGCCAGGCACCCAGGTTCGATTCCCGGCTCGGGTCACTGTCTGTGTGGAGTTTGCACATTCTCCCCGTGTCTGCGTGGGTTTCCTCCGGGTGCTCCGGTTTCCTCCCACAGTCCAAAGGTGTGCGGGTTAGGTGGATTGGCCGTGCTAAATTGCCCCTTAGTATCAAGGGGACTAGCTAGGGTAAATGCATGGGGTTATGGGGATAGGTGAGATTGTGGTCAGTGTGGACTTGATGGGCTGAATGGCCTCCTTCTGCATGATGCTATCACCATCTCGTCTGTATCTCCCTGTAACCCAAGACACTCAACCTGTTGCGATTATACAGGGCCTTGGTGAGGCCACACCGAGAGTATTGTGTGCAGTTTTGGTCTCCTTTTCTGAGGAAGGATGTTCTTGCTCTCGAGGGAGTGCAGCGAAGGTTTACCAGGCTGATTCCGGGGATGGCGGGACTGATGTATGAGGAGAGATTGACCAGGTTAGGATTGTTTTCACTGGAGTTCAAACCAATGAGGGGGGATCTCAGAGAGACTTATAAAATTCTAACAGGACTAGACAGGGTAGATGCAGGGAGGATGTTCCCGATGGTGGGGGGAGTCCAGAACCAGGGGTCACAGCCTGAGGATTCGGGGTAGACCATTTAGGACGGAGATGAGGAGACATTTCTTCACCCGGTGAGCCTGTGGAATTCATTCCCACAGGAAGTAGTTGATGCCAAAACATTGAATGTATTGAAGAGGCGGCTGGATAGAGCACTTGGGGCGAACGGGGTCAAAGGTTATGGGGGGAAAGCAGGATTAGGCGATTGAGTTGGATGATCAGCCATGATGGTGATGAATGGGGGAGCAGGCCCGAAGGGCCGAATGGCCTCCTCCTGCTCCTATGTCTATCTGGCGGAGAGGAAATGAGGAATATTTGGGAGAAGTAACACAGATGTGAGACAGTCAGTCCTCCGCAGGGTCACTCCCCTCCCAACTCCTCCCCCCAACCTACCTCCCTCCCCCACGGCCCATCCACCATCTCCAGGGACACAGGTGCCGGGCACTGACCATCTCCAGCGAGAGAGAATCTAACCATCCCCCCTGGACCTTCAATATCATTCCCATCGCTGAATCCCCCCTCCCACTCTCAACATCCTGGGAGTTACCACTGACCAGAAACTGAACTGGACCCAGCCGTATAAACACAGTGGCTCCCAGAGCAGGTCAGAGGCTGGGAATCCTGCGGAGAGTAACTCACCTCCTGACTCCCCCCAAAGCCTGTCCACCATCTACAAGGACACAGTCAGGAGTGTGATGGAACACTCCCCACTCGCCTGGATGGGTGCGGCTCCCAACAACACTCGAGAAGCTCAACACCATCCAGGACAAAGCAGCCCATCTCGATCGACACGCTAACCACAAACACTCACTCCCTCCACCCCCGACGCACAGTGACAGCCGTGTGTACCGTCTACAAGATGCACCGCAGCGACTCACCAAGGCTCCTTAGGCAGCACCTTCCAAACCCACCACCTCTACCATCTAGAAGGACAAGGGCAGCAGATACCTGGGAACACCCCCACCTGGAGGCTCCCCTCCGAGTCACTCACCATCCCGACTTGGAAATATATCGGCTGTTCCTTCACTGTCGCTGGGTCCAAATCCTGGAACTCCCTCCCTAACAGCACTGTGGGTGTACCTACACCACACGGACTGACTAATGTCCAATAACAATCCTGGAACTCCCTCCCTAACAGCACTGTGGGTGTACCTACACCACACGGACTGACTGATGTCCAATAACAATCCTGGAACTCCCTCCCTAACAGCACGGTGGGTGGACCTACACCACACGGGGACTGACTGATGTCCAATAACAATCCTGGAACTCCCTCCCTAACAGCACTGTGGGTGTACCTACACCACACGGGGACTGACTGATGTCCAATAACAATCCTGGAACTCCCTCCCTAACAGCACTGTGGGTGTACCTACACCACACGGGGACTGACTGATGTCCAATAACAATCCTGGAACTCCCTCCCTAACAGCACTGTGGGTGTACCTACACCTCAGGGACTGCATTGGGTTCAAGATGGCGGCTCACCTGCCACTCTGTTTTGTGGAGGAGGTTACAGAGATCATAGAATCTCTACAGTGCAGGATGAGGCCATTCGGCCCATTGAGTCTGCACCAATCACAATCCCACCCAGGCCCTATCCCTGGAACCCCATGTATTTACCCTTTCAATCCTCCTGACAGTAAGGGGCAATTTAGCATGGCCAATCAACCTAACCCGCACATCTTTGGAGTGTGGGAGGAAACCGGAGCACCCGGAGGAAACCCACACAGACACGGGGAGAACGTGCAAACTCCACACAGACAGTGACCCGAGCCGGGAATCGAACCCGGGTCCCTGGCGCTGTGAGGCAGCAGCGCTAACCCACTGTGCTACCAGGCCTGTGGGATGTACGGGGCCGGAGGAGGTTACAGAGATAGGGAGGGGTGTAGGGGCTGGAGGACGTTACAGAGATAGGGAGGGGTGTAGGGAGCTGGAGGAGGTTACAGAGATAGGGAGGGGTGTAGGGGCTGGAGGAGGTTACAGAGATAGGGAGGGGTGTAGGAGCTGGAGGGGGTTACAGAGATAGGGAGGGGTGTAGGAGCTGGAGGGGGTTACAGAGATAGGGAGGGGTGTAGGGGCCGGAGGAGGTTACAGAGATAGGGAGGGGTGGAGGGGCTGGAGGAGGTTACAGAGATAGGGAGGGGTGGAGGGGCTGGAGGAGGTTACAGAGATAGGGAGGGGTGTAGGGTCTGGAGGCGGTTACAGGGATAAGGAGGGGTGTAGGGGCTGGAGGAGGTTACAGGGATAAGGAGGGGTGTAGGGACTGGAGGAGGTTATAGAGATAGGGAGGGGTGTAGGGTCTGGAGGCGGTTACAGGGATAAGGAGGGGTGTAGGGGCTGGAGGAGGTTACAGGGATAAGGAGGGGTGTAGGGACTGGAGGAGGTTACAGAGATAGGGAGGGGTGTAGGGGCTGGAGGAGGTTATAGAGATAGGGAGGTGTGTAGTGGCTGGAGGAGGTTACAGAGATAGGGAGGGGTGTAGAGGCTGGAGGAGGTTACAGAGATAGGGAGGGGTGTAGGGGCTGGAGGAGGTTACAGGGAGAGGGAGGGGGTGTAGGGACTGGAGGACGTTACAGATATAGAGAGGGGGTGTAGGGGCTGGAGGTTACAGAGATAGGGAGGGGTGTAGGGGCTGGAGGGGGTTACAGAGATAGGGAGGGGTGTAGGGGCTGGAGGAGGTTACAGAGATAGGGAGGGGTGTAGGGGCTGGAGGAGGTTACAGAGATAGGGAGGGGTGTAGGGGCTGGAGGAGGTTACAGAGATAGGGAGGGGGTGTAGGAGCTGGAGGAGGTTACAGAGATAGGGAGGGGTGTAGGGACTGGAGGAGGTTACAGAGATAGGGAGGGGGTGTAGGAGCTGGAGGAGGTTACAGAGATAGGGAGGGGGTGTAGGAGCTGGAGGAGGTTACAGAGATAGGGAAGGGTGTAGGGGCTGGAGGGGGGGGGCGGTTACAGAGTTAGGGAGGGGTGTAGGGGCTGGAGGAGGTTACAGAGATAGGGAGTGGTGTCGGGGCTGGAGGAGGGTACAGAGATAGGGAGGGGTGGAGGGGCTGGAGGAGGTTACAGAGATAGGGAGTGGTGTCGGGGCTGGAGGAGGTTACAGAGATAGGGAGGGGTGGAGGGGCTGGAGGAGGTTACAGAGATAGGGAGGGGTGTCGGGGCTGGAGGAGGTTACAGAGATAGGGAGGGGTGTCGGGGCTGGAGGAGGTGACAGAAATAGGGAGGGGTGTAGGGGCTGGAGGAGGTTACAGAGATAGGGAGTGGTGTCGGGGCTGGAGGAGATTACAGAGATAGGGAGGAGTGTAGGGGCTGGAGGAGGTTACAGAGATAGGGAGTGGTGTCGGGGCTGGAGGAGGTTACAGAGATAGGGAGGGGTGTCGGGGCTGGAGGAGGTGACAGAAATAGGGAGGGGTGTAGGGGCTGGAGGAGGTTACAGAGATAGGGAGTGGTGTCGGGGCTGGAGGAGGTTACAGAGATAGGGAGGAGTGTAGGGGCTGGAGGAGGTTACAGAGCTAGGGAGTGGTGTCGGGGCTGGAGGAGGTTACAGAGATAGGGAGGGGTGTCGGGGCTGGAGGAGGTGACAGAAATAGGGAGGGGTGTAGGGGCTGGAGGAGGTTACAGAGATAGGGAGCGGTGTCGGGGCTGGAGGAGGTGACAGAGATAGGGAGTGGTGTCGGGGCTGGAGGAGGTTACAGAGATAGGGAGGGGTGTCGGGGCTGGAGGAGGTGACATAAATAGGGAGGGGTGTAGGGGCTGGAGGAGGTTACAGAGATAGGGAGGGGTGTAGGGGCTGGAGGAGGTTTCAGAGATAGGGAGGGGTGTCGGGGCTGGAGGAGGTTATAGAGATAGGGAGTGGTGTCGGGGCTGGAGGGGGTTACAGCGATAGGGAGCGGTGTCGGGGCTGGAGGAGGTTACAGAGATAGGGAGGGGTGTAGAGGCTGGAGGAGGTTACAGAGATAGGGAGTGGTGTCGGGGCTGGAGGAGGTTACAGAGATAGGGAGGGGTGTAGAGGCTGGGGGAGGTTACAGAGATAGGGAGTGGTGTCGGGGCTGGAGGAGGTTACAGAGATAGGGAGGGGTGTAGAGGCTGGAGGAGGTTACAGAGATAGGGAGGGGTGTAGGGACTGGAGGAGGTTACAGAGATAGGGAGGGGTGTAGGGGCTGGAGGAGGTTACAGAGATAGGGAGGGGTGTAGGGGCTGGAGGAGGTGACAGAGATAGGGAGGGGTGTAGGGACTGGAGGAGGTTACAGAGATAGGGAGGGGTGTAGGGGCTGGAGGAGGTTACAGAGATAGGGAGTGGTGTCGGGGCTGGAGGAGGTGACAGAGATAGGGACGGAATAGCCGATTCTGGAGATCACGGCGACGTGTGTGATGGTTCCAGCAGTCGATGAGCTGAGTCGGGGTGCAGTCGGGGATGTTACGGAGCCTTCTGTATTATCCACAAAGTGAGTATCGGAACCTGAAGAAATGCTGTGGGTTTGGGATGGCCGCTGTCTCCGCTGAGGTTCTTCAATCTGAATTCTCTTTTATCCTCACAGCGAGCTGTCCAGATTGTGCTCTTCATGGTCGCTCTGCTCTCGGTCCCTGTCCTACTCCTCGGGAAACCCCTCTACCTCTACTACCAACACAGGAACACCTACCGCACCTGTCGGGTACGTATCAGACACTGCGTCACGCCCGCAGCAGGGAAGAAGCTGTTCTTGAGTCGGTCGGTGCGTGACCTCAGACTTTTGTATCTTTTTCCCGACGGAAGAAGGTGGAAGAGAGAATGTCCGGGGTGTGTGGGGGGGGTCCTTGATTATGCCGGCTGCTTTTCCCCGAGGCAGCGGGAAGTGTAGACAGAGTCAATGGATGGGAGGCTGGTTTGCGTGATGGATTGGGCTACATTCACAACCCTTTGTAGTTCCTTGTGGTCTTGGGCAGAGCAGGAGCCCCATACCGAGCTGTGATACAACCAGAAAGAATGCTTTCTATGGGGCATCTGTCGAAGACTCAAGAACAGCTTCTTCCCTGCTGCTGTCAGACTTTTGAATGGAACTACCTTATATTAAGTTGATCTTTCTCTCCACCCTAGCTGTGAATGTAACACTACATTCTGCACTCTCTCCTTTCCTTCTCTATGAACGGTATGCTTTGTCTGAATCACGCGCAAGAAACAATACTTTTCACTGTATCCCAGTACAGGCGACAATAATAAAACAGATCAAGAGCATTCACTGAGTTTGTGGATTACGAATCTCGCGGTAACATCCCGTGGCATCGCCGCCCCATAACGCTCTACGCTCATCTCGCTCTCCTCTTAGAAACCCTACAGCACAGAAAGAGGCCATTCGGCCCATCGAGTCTGCACCGACCACAATCCCACCCAGGCCCTACCCCCATACCCCTACATATTTACCCACTACTCCCTCTAACCTACGGACACTAAGGGGCAATTTTAGCGTGGCCAATCAACCTAACCCACACATCTTTCGGACTGTGGGAGGAAACCGGAGCTCCCGGAGGAAACCCACGCAGACACGAGGAGAATGTGCAAACTCCACACAGACAGTGACCCGAGCCGGGAATCGAACCCGGGTCCCTGGAGCTGTGAAGCAGCAGTGCTAACCACTGTGCTACCGTGCCGCCCTCCATGTCCTTCCCCCCGGAGAATTCCGACGCAAAGTACTCCTGACTAACTCAGAAGTCACACTTAATTTCCTGCATCTCCTGAGTTCACCTTGTCGAGGCAATGGCGGAGTTGAGTCGATGAAGGTGTGCAGGATGTCTGTACAGAGTAAAATACTAAAGGGGGTAACAGCTGGGCAGGGTCCCTTTAAAAACTGATTGCGACAGTGCCTGCAGAAGCTGCCTTTGTTCCAAGCTGAGATTTTTAAAATGCACAGCACCCAAACCGCAGCATTAGTTCCAGACCAAAAGCTTTGGTAACAGACTGTAGGCAGTTGCATTTTGATCGCATATCAGAGTCAAAAAAGCACTAAGAATCACAGAATCCTACAGTGCAGAAGAGGCCCATCGAGTCTCCACTGATGCAAGAAAGTCTCTAACCCGCCCACCATTCCCAGCCCGGAGCCCTGAATGTTCCGACGCGCCAAGTGCTCATCCAGGTGCTTTTTAAAGGATGTGAGGCCTCCCGCCTCCACCACCCTCCCGGGCAGCGCATTCCACACCCTCACCACCCTCTGGGGAAAAAAGCTTTCCCTCACATCCCCCCTAAACCTCCCCCCCCCCTCACCTTGAACCCGTGTCCCCCTCGTGACTGACCCTTCAACTCAGGGGAACAGCTGCCCCCTATCCACTCTGTCCGTGTCCCTCATAATCTTCAACACCTCGATCAGGTCACCCCCTCAGTCTTCTCTGCTCCAATGAAAACAACCCAAGCCTCTCCGACCTCTCTTCATAACTTAAACACTCCGTCCCAGGCAGCGTCCTGGTGAATCTCCTCTGCACCCCCTCCAGTCCAATCACATCCTTCCTATAATGTGGTGACCAGAACTGCACCCAGTGCTCCAGCTGTGGCCTCCCCAAAGTTCGATACAACTCCAACAGGACGTCCCTGCTTCTGTAATCTACACCCCGATTGATAAAGGCCAGTGTGAATGTGCCTTTCTCACCACCCTATTTACCTGCCTTTCCCCCCTCAGAGATCTGTGGACAAACACGCCAAGGTCCCTGTGTCCCACAGAACTTCCCAGTGCCAGACCTTTCAGAGTCTACTGCCTTGTCAAATTACTCCTTCCAACGTGCATCACCTCACACCTTTTAGGGTTCACACTCGGCTAACAAACTATGAATTTAAGGAAGACACTCGGCCATCAGCAGCCTATCAGATTTGAATTTACTATAGAGTCACAGAGGTTTACAGCATGGAAACAGGCCCTTCGGCCCAACTTGTCCATGCCGCCCCTTTCTTCAACCCCTAAGCTAATCCCAATTGCCTGCGTTTGGCCCATATCCCTCTATACCCATCTTACCCATGTAACTGTCTAAATGCTTTTTAAAAGACAAAATTGTACCCGCCTCTACTACTGCCTCTGGCAGCTCGTTCCAGACACTCACCACCCTCTGTGTGAAAAAATTGCCCCTCTGGACACTTTTGTATCTCTCCCCTCTCACCTTAAACCTATGCCCTCTAGTTTTAGACTCCCCTACCTTTGGGAAAAGATATTGACTATCTCGCTGATCTGTGCCCCTCATTATTTTATAGACCTCTATAAGATCACCCCTCAGCCTCCAACGCTCCAGAGAAAATAGTCCCAGTCTATCCAGCCTCTCCTTATAACTCAATCCATCAAGTCCCGGTAGCATCCTAGTAAATCTTTTCTGCACTCTCTCTAGTTTAATAATATCCTTTCTATAATAGGGTGACCAGAACTGTATACAGTATTCCAAGTGTGGTCTTACCAATACAGTAAGAAGTCTCACAACACCAGGTTAAAGTCCAATAGGTTTATTTGGTAGCAAATACCATAAGCTTTCGGAGCAGAGCTCCTTTGTCAGATGGAGTGGAAATCTGCTCTCAAACAGGGCATAGAGACACAAAATCAAGTTACAGAATACTGATTAGAATGCAAATCTCTACAGCCAACCAGGTCTTAAATGTACAGACAATGTGGGTGGAGGGAGCATTCAACACAGGTTAAAGAGATGTGTATTGTCTCCAGACAGAACAGATTTCCACTCCATCTGACGAAGGAGCTCTGCTCCGAAAGCTTATGGTATTTGCTACCAAATAAACCTGTTGGACTTTAACCTGGTGTTGTTAAACTTCTTACTGTGTTTACCCCAGTCCAACGCCAGCATCTCCACATCATGCTTACCAATACATACAGAGTCATACAGGTTTACAGCATGGAAACAGGCCCTTCGGCCCAACTTGTCCATGCCACCCCTTTTTTTTAACCACTAAGCTAGTCCCAAATGCCCGCGTTTGGCCCATATCTCTCTATACCCATCTTACCCATGTAACTGTCTAAATGGTTTTTAAAAGACAAAATTGTACCCGTCTCTACTACTGCCTCCGACAATTCTCTCTGGAATGCTGAAGCCAGGTGTGCTTTGTGGACGCATCAACTCACTCAGCAGCCGTTTGATGAGCACACATTTGAACAAAAAGTTTGAAAATCATGAAGATACAGAAGCTGTTTATTGAGAAATATATTGTAGCGCTCCTTAGAGAGATGATGACGGCAAGACCATACAATGTTTAGATAGCCCTATGGTTGTAGTCTCAGAATCTCCATTTCTCACTCATCGTTCATGAGAGATAAATGTAGGTTATCACTACATTTAGTGATAGAAGAGGAAGTATTTCTGAGTGCTTCCAGAGTGTGTTTGTCAACCACAGAGCAAGGACTGGAGTTCAAATTACAACCTTCAGGAAGGATAAAGATGGAACTATCTATAATGAGGAAGTGGAGGGGGTGGGGAGAGATAAAATATCATTTACATTTGACAACACGATCAACTCATGCGAAAGCCAATGGGAAAGTCCTCCCCCTTGACCATGAATAATTACTGCAGCAGAATTAAATTACTGAATTAAATATTTGAAATTCATGGAAGCACAGTGAAATCTGTCTCATTCTTTGACAGTTTCATGTCAAGTCATTTCAAACAAAGCAGAGCTCTATATCTTCAAAAATACAATCACTATTTGACTGGACTTGCGGATAGCGAAGAGCATTGTCGGGCAATACAGCAGGATATAGATAGGCTGGAAAATTGGGCGGAGAGGTGGCAGATGGAGTTTAATCCAGATAAATGCGAAGTGATGCATTTTGGAAGAAATAATGTAGGGAGGAGTTATACAATAAATGGCAGAGTCATCAGGAGTATAGAAACACAGAGGGACCGAGGTGTGGAAGTCCACAAATCCTTGAAGGTGGCAACACGGGTGGAGAAGGTGGTGAAGAAGGCATATGGTGTGCTTGCCTTTATAGGACGGGGTATAGAGTATAAAAGCTGGAGTCTGATGATGCAGCTGTATAGAACGCTGGTTAGGCCACATTTGGAGTACTGCGTCCAGTTCTGGTCGCCGCACTACCAGAAGGACGTGGAGGCGTTAGAGAGAGTGCAGAGAAGGTTTACCAGGATGTTGCCTGGTATGGAGGGCCTTAGCTATGAGGAGCGATTGGGTAGACTGGGGTTGTTCTCCCTGGAAAGACGGAGAATGAGGGGAGATCTAATAGAGGTGTACAAGATTATGAAGGGGATAGATAGGGTGAACGGTGGGAAGCTTTTTCCCAGGTCGGAGGTGACGATCACGAGGGGTCACAGGCTCAAGGTGAGAGGGGCGAAGTATAACTCAGATATCAGAGGGACGTTTTTTACACAGAGGGTGGTGGGGGCCTGGAATGCGCTGCCAAGTAGGGTGGTGGAGGCAGACACGCTGACATCGTTTAAGACTTACCTGGATAGTCACATGAGCAGCCTGGGAATGGAGGGATACAAACGATTGGTCTAGTTGGACCAAGGAGCGGCACAGGCTTGGAGGGCCGAAGGGCCTGTTTCCTGTGCTGTACTGTTCTTTGTTCTTTGACTTGGAAAAATACTTTGTTCCAATTTTATTCCCCGTTCTTCAGATTTGCTCACTTCTTGTTCATTGTACACTACCAGCACTCCAGAGCTTCTGCCCAACTCCCAGTTCTTCATGTCTCGGCCTTGAAGGTGTATGCTGACAGATTGCTTAAACATGGAGGGCTTGATAACTGAGCTTGATCCTGTTGTTCACAATCAAACGTTATCCTGCATCGGCCACAGGACAGAAATCAGAGTGGGGGGTTGGGGGAATCCCTGGACTTGCGGATAGCGAAGAGCATTGTCGGGCAATACAGCAGGATATAGATAGGCTGGAAAATTGGGCGGAGAGGTGGCAGATGGAGTTTAATCCGGATAAATGCGAAGTGATGTATTTTGGAAGAAATAATGTCGGGAGGAGTTATACAATAAATGGCAGAGTCACCAGGAGAATAGAAACACAGAGGGACCTGGGTGTGCAAGTCCACAAATCCTTGAAGGTGGCAACACAGGTGGAGAAGGTGGTGAAGAAGGCATATGGTGTGCTTGCCTTTATAGGACGGGGTACAGAGTATAAAATCTGGAGACCATCCGTGCTTTGAACGGGTGGGAACGCTGGAGCGGGCAGAGAATCCTAAAACAGCATCTACACCAGTGGAATTTCCCACTGAGAGATATTTCCCACACCCCCTCTACCCTGGCCAATGACGTAATTGGGTTCCTGCCATGAAAAGTCAGGAACCCCATGACTATAATTTAAACGTCATTAGTGGGCCTCCCCACTGTATTGTCCCCCTCACGTATGGAATTCTCTCCCCCTCCCAATCCCGCTACTACCCCCCCCCCCCCCCACCCCCCGACATGATGTCATGGCGTTGTCTACAACAGGTCTTGGACAAACGGGAACCTGGCGAAGTGATGCCGCCAGGATCGCCCAGCTAAGTACAGACCCTAGGAAGTAGAGGGTCATGCCTGGGCAGTGCCACCTGGCCAATCTATCAGGGGCCGAGGTTGTTGGTGGGATGGGTTCATTCAGTGCAAACCCCACCAGCTTGACATCGGGGGGCCTGTCATAGAATCATAGAAACCCTACAGTACAGAAGGAGGCCATTCGGCCCATCGAGTCTGCACCGACCACAATCCCACCCAGGCCCTACCCCCACATATTTACCCGCCAATCCCTCTAACCTATGCATCTCAGGACTCTAAGGGGCAATTTTTAACCTGGCCAATCAACCTAACCCACACATCTTTGGACTGTGGGAGGGAACCGGAGCACCCGGAGGAAACCCACGCAGACACGAGGAGAATGTGCAAACTCCACACAGACAGTGACCCGAGCCGGGAATCGAACCCGGGACCCTGGAGCTGTGAAGCAGCAGTGCTAACCACTGTGCTACTGTGCCGCTCATGTCGCCAGAATTTGTTCTGACCATCTGTCAGGAAGTATTGCAGGAAAAGCGGGCAGTGCAGCTCATGGTGCTTTCCCTGCCTGAGTTTGATTCAATCACAATCCGCACTCATTCACCTTCTGCACCTGGGTTTGATTCTGGCTTTGGGTGTCTGTGTGGAGTTCGCACCTTCTCCCCGTGTCCGTGTGCCTTCCCTCAGGGTGGTCTGGTTTCCTCTCACACTCCAAAGATGTGCAGGTCGATGGATTAGCTCTGGTAAATATGGATTGGGGAAGGAGGAGGTCCTGGGTAAGATGCTCTTTCGGAGAGTCGGTGTACAATGTCTTCTACAACTTCAACAAGACGTCCCAACTCCTGTATTCAATGTTCTGACCGATGAAACCAAGCATGTCGAATGCCTTCTTCACCACTCTGTCCACCTGTGACTCCACTTTCAAGGAGCTATGAACAAGTACCCCTAGATCTCTTTGTTCTGTAACTCTCCCCAACGCCCTACCATTAACTGAGTAAGTCCTGCCCTGGTTCGATCGACCAAAATGCATCACCTCGCATTTGTCTAAATTAAACTCCATCCGCCATTCGTCAGCCCACTGGCCCAATTGATCAAGTTGCAATTAGAGATAACCTTCCTCACTGTCCACTCTGCCACCAATCTTGGTGTCATCTGCAAACTTACTAACCATGCCTCCTACAGTTAGATGATCTGGAGCAGTTAATTCTTAATCCAGATTTAGATCAGCCTCACCAATAATTCCTCCTCTAACCAGCGCTTACAGACAGCGGACAACTTTGGAAGAACTCCAGAAAGCTTCCGAATTCCATCAAGTCTGGTTGGATCATTTATTTGCAAGTTACTAGAATTCAGTTATTTCCGCTTTGGGTAATGAATGTTCTTTGTATCATCCGAAAATAATTTCAACTGAAATGTTTTGATTTGATTTGATTTGATTTATTGTTGTCACATGTATTGGGATACAGTGAAAAGTATTGTTTCTTGCGCACCAAACAGACAAAGCATACCGTTCATAGAGAAGGAAAGGAGAGGGTGCAGAATGTTGTGTTACAGTCATAGCTAGGGTGTAGAGAAAGATCAACTTAATGCGAGGTAGGTCCATTCAAAAGTCTGACGGCAGCAGGGAAGAAGCTGTTCTTGAGTCGGTCGGTACGTGACCCCAGACTTTTGTCTTTTTCCCGAAGGAAGAAGGTGGAAGAGAGAATGTCCGGGGTGCGTGGGGTCCTTAATTATGCTGCCTGCTTTTCCCGAGGCAGCGGGAAGTGTGGACAGAGTCAATGGATGGGAGGCTGGTTTGCGTGATGGATTGGGCTACATTCACGACCTTTTGTAGTTCCTTGCGGTCTTGGCCAGAGCAGGAGCCCCAGACCAAGCTGTGATACATCCAGAAAGAATGCTTTCTATGGTGCATCTGTAAAAGTTGGTGAGAGTTGTAGCTGACATGCCAAATTTCCTTAGTCTCCTGAGAAAATAGAGGCGTTGGTGGGGCTTTCTTAACTATAGTGTCGGCGTGGGGGGGACCAGGACAGGTTGTTGGTGATCTGGACACCTAAAAACGTGAAGTTCTCGACCCTTTCTACTTTGTCCCCGTTGATGGAGACAGGAGCATGTTCTCCTTTACGCTTCCTGAAGTCGATGACAATCTCCTTCATTTTGTTGGCATTGAGGGAGAGATTATTGTTGCTGCACCAGTTCACCAGATTCTCTATCTCATCCCTGTACTCTGTCTCGTCATTGTTTGAGATCCGACCCACTACGGTGGTGTCGTCAGCAAACTGGAAACTCGAATTGGAGGGGAATTTGGCCGCACAGTCAGGGGGTGGATAAGGAGTATAGCAGGGGCTGAGAACACAGCCTTGTGGGGCACCGGTGTTGAGGATGATCATGGAGGAGATATTGTTGCCGATCCTTACTGATTGTGGTCTGTGAGTTCGGAAGTTCAGGATCCAGTCGCAGAGGGAAATGTACCCGAGTTAATGTGTTAATTGTTTAGTTAGAGTTCCTGGTTATTGAAATAAAACACCTTGTTAATTCTTCACTTAAAGCAAGTGTCAGGTCTTTATATTAATGAACCTCTAACCGTTAATTAAGAACAGTGAACAACTTCCCAAATAATGAAGCAGTTTACCACGTGAAGTAAAGGGGATTAACCTCTGTGTCGCAACTCAAAGTTCGAAGCTTGTCTCCTCCTTTAAACTCTTCCTCTTCAGTTTCCCATTGATACCAACTTGCCTCAGGAAAATATCTCTTCACACTGTAGCTTGGTTCCTCAGCATATCCAGGAGCAGGGGGAAATTACTCCTTCGAATTTCCAATCCTTTTAAAAAATCTAACCAGCGGACATCACTGCCGAATGTGTACAGATCATTGCGAAGTTTGGCTCTGGACGAGACGTGTCCGAACCTTCAAACATTCACCTTTCCGTTTGCAGGGAGGATATCGAAGCTTGAACGAAGATTGCGGAAACTCGATAAACCAGAGCAACGATAGCATGGAGAACGATGATTCAAATGTCCCTGATGACGTGAGTACAGAGGGAGCTTTACTCTGTATCTAACCCTGTGCTGTACCTGTCCTGGGAGTGTTTGATGGGGGACAGTGTAGAGGGAGCTTTACTCTGTATCTAACCCCGTGCTGTACCTGTCCTGGGAGTGTTTGATGGGGGACAGTGTAGAGGGAGCTTTACTCTGTATCTAACCCCGTGCTGTACCTGTCCTGGGAGTGTTTGATGGGGACAGTGCAGAGGGAGCTTTACTCTGTATCTAACCCTGTGCTGTACCTGTCCTGGGAGTGTTTGATGGGGGACAGTGTAGAGGGAGCTTTACTCTGTATCTAACCCCGTGCTGTACCTGTCCTGGGAGTGTTTGATGGGGACAGTGCAGAGGGAGCTTTACTCTGTATCTAACCCTGTGCTGTACCTGTCCTGGGAGTGTTTGATGGGGGACAGTGTAGAGGGAGCTTTACTCTGTATCTAACCCCGTGCTGTACCTGTCCTGGGAGTGTTTGATGGGGACAGTGAAGAGGGAGCTTTACTCTGTATCTAACCCCGTGCTGTACCTGTCCTGGGAGTGTTTGATGGGGACAGTGTAGAGGGAGCTTTACTCTGTATCTAACCCCGTGCTGTACCTGTCCTGGGAGTGTTTGATGGGGGACAGTGTAGAGGGAGCTTTACTCTGTATCTAACCCCGTGCTGTACCTGTCCTGGGAGTGTTTGATGGGGACAGTGTAGAGGGAGCTTTACTCTGTATCTAACCCCGTGCTGTACCTGTCCTGGGAGTGTTTGATGGGGGGACAGTGTAGAGGGAGCTTTACTCTGTATCTAACCCCATGCTGTACCTGTCCTGGGAGTGTTTGATGGGGAGAGTGTAGAGGGAGCTTTACTCTGTATCTAACCCCGTGCTGTACCTGTCCTGGGAGTGTTTGATGGGGGACAGTGTAGAGGGAGCTTTACTCTGTATCTAACCCCGTGCTGTACCTGTCCTGGGAGTGTTTGATGGGGACAGTGTAGAGGGAGCTTTACTCTGTATCTAACCCCGTGCTGTACCTGTCCTGGGAGTGTTTGATGGGGGACAGTGTCGAGGGAGCTTTACTCTGTATCTAACCCCGTGCTGTACCGTCCTGGGAGTGTTTGATGGGGACAGTGTAGAGGGAGCTTTACTCTGTATCTAACCCCGTGCTGTACCTGTCCTGGGTGTGTTTGATGGGGGACAGTGTAGAGGGAGCTTTACTCTGTATCTAACCCCGTGCTGTACCTGTCCTGGGAGTGTTTGATGGGGGACAGTGTAGAGGGAGCTTTACTCTGTATCTAACCCCGTGCTGTACCTGTCCTGGGAGTGTTTGATGGGGACAGTGTAGAGGGAGCTTTACTCTGTATCTAACCCCGTGCTGTACCTGTCCTGGGAGTGTTTGATGGGGGACAGTGTCGAGGGAGCTTTACTCTGTATCTAACCCCGTGCTGTACCGTCCTGGGAGTGTTTGATGGGGACAGTGTAGAGGGAGCTTTACTCTGTATCTAACCCCGTGCTGTACCTGTCCTGGGTGTGTTTGATGGGGGACAGTGTAGAGGGAGCTTTACTCTGTATCTAACCCCGTGCTGTACCTGTCCTGGGTGTGTTTGATGGGGGACAGTGTAGAGGGAGCTTTACTCTGTATCTAACCCCGTGCTGTACCTGTCCTGGGAGTGTTTGATGGGGACAGGGTAGAGGGAGCTTTACTCTGTATCTAATGCCTGGCGATGGCTGATTGGCTCATTCCCTCTCTTCAGTTTGACAGCGCGGATGTCTTCATGAAACAGGCCATTCACACCATCGAATACTGTCTCAGTTGTATCTCCAACACCGCATCCTACCTTCGTCTCTGGGCGTTGAGTCTGGCACATGCAGGTAAGTTGACCTTCTGGATCATTCCTCACGGTTGGAGATTGGGGGCGGTTTGGGGCGGGGAGACCCTGAGGTGGTGCCCAGCGAGTACGCAGATGGCAGGTGAAGATTTGTTGGGGTCCAGCTCCCCTCACTGATGTGGCAGGGGGTGGGGGGGAATCTGTGACCTTTCACCCCTGGTGCAGGCCAGGTTGGCCCAATGCCAGCGGGCTGGAGAATCGCAAATACAACAAACAGGAGTGCGGATAAACTCAGGTGGACAATTCAAGAGGTGCGGATGGTTCTAGAAAACCCAATTCAGCACGAAATTAATATTCACCAGGGCCTGTGCTGGTTCATCGTGGATTGAAGAGTTTTGAGGAGCGAACAGAGATTGGATTTGATTGATTGTTGTCACGTGTTGGGATGCAGTGAAAAATATTGTTTCTCGCGCGCGATACAAAGCATACCGTTCATAGAGTACACAGGGGAGAAGGAAAAGGATTTGATTTATTATTGTCACGTGTATTGGGATACAGTGAAAGGTATTGAGGGGAGGGCGATTCTCCCATTGTGACCCACAACCTTTCTGGCGGGTCAGGTTGGGAGAGGTGTGTTGCCGGCCTTGTCCCGGGATTTGGGCATTCGCCGGGAACGCATGTGTTGCTCCCAGAGCTGGAGAACGGTCGCCGGCCAGACCACGCTGGAAACCGGCAGGAAGGGAGGGAAGGAACTTTAATCTGTTTTAAATGTCATTTAAATCCGTTTTAAATCTAATTATCGGGAACTTACTGGTCCCGATTGAATCTCCCACCCAACCAGGAGTACTCCATTCTGGCGGACTTCAGACTAGCCCCCCAAGTTCGGGGAACTAGCGGGAGACCCCGACGGAATGAAGGGCGGGCATTTGGGGCCACCCAGTGTGTCGGGCGGCAGGGGTGGGGGGGGTGCCCCCTGCGCACCCTGGCAATGCCAGCCTGTGACCCCTAGCACTGGCCAAGGGGCAAAGTGCCCATGCCTAGGGGGCACCTTGGCACTGCCCATAGGGCATCGGGCAGTGTCAACGGGGCAGGACCTATTGTGGGCGGGGCTTAGGGGGTGATCGGTGGTGGTGTTGGGGGGGGGTCCCGCTGCCACTCTGCATGACGATCGGTCTGGGTTGGAGGGAGGGCAGTGATTGGAGCGGGTTGGGGGGAGTGGCTGGTCTGCCGGGGGGGGGGCATGCCTCCGGGGGGATCTGACCCCAGGGGAGGGGGGGTTCAGTCGGGGGTTCAGCGGGAGTCGGGGGGGCGTGGAGGGATCGCCACTGCTGGGTGCGGGGGCCGTGGGGGGGGCGCTGGAGGGGCAGCACTGTGGGGGTCCCGGGCTGGCCAGCCATCGAGTTCCAGAACTGTCAAACTCCGGCGTAATAGGCCCCAGCCCCCCTGGGTTTTTGATGAGATTCCCGACTGGGACCTCTGCATTGCACAGAGTGCAGAGATTCAGGATTTAGACCAGTTTTCCCACCAATTCAGCACTTTTGGGACAATCACCCCCATTGTTTCTTGCGCGCTATACTGACAAAGAACATAGAACATAGAACATAGAACATTACAGCGCAGAACAGGCCCTTCGGCCCACGATGTTGCACCGACCAGTTAAAAAAAAAACTGTGACCCTCCAACCTAAACCAATTTCTTTTCGTCCATGAACCTATCTACGGATCTCTTAAACGCCCCCAAACTAGGCGCATTTACTACTGATGCTGGCAGGGCATTCCAATCCCTCACCACCCTCTGGGTAAAGAACCTACCCCTGACATCGGTTCTATAACTACCCCCCCTCAATTTAAAGCCATGCCCCCTCGTGCTGGATTTCTCCATCAGAGGAAAAAGGCTATCACTATCCACCCTATCTAAACCTCTAATCATCTTATATGTTTCAATAAGATCCCCTCTTAGCCGCCGCCTTTCCAGCGAAAACAATCCCAAATCCCTCAGCCTCTCCTCATAGGATCTCCCCTCCATACCAGGCAACATCCTGGTAAACCTCCTCTGCACCCTCTCCAAAGCCTCCACATCCTTCCTGTAATGTGGGGACCAGAACTGCACACAGTACTCCAAGTGCGGCCGCACCAGAGTTGTGTACAGTTGCAACATAACGCTACGACTCCTAAATTCAATCCCCCTACCAATAAACGCCAAGACACCATATGCCTTCTTAACAACCTTATCTACTTGATTCCCAACTTTCAGGGATCTATGCACACATACACCTAGATCCCTCTGCTCCTCCACACTATTCAAAGTCCTCCCGTTAGCCCTATACTCAACACATCTGTTATTCCTACCAAAGTGAATTACCTCACACTTCTCCGCATTAAACTCCATCCGCCACCTCTCGGCCCAACTTTGCAACCTGTCTAAGTCTTCCTGCAAACTACGACACCCTTCCTCACTGTCTACCACACCACCGACTTTGGTGTCATCAGCAAATTTGCTAATCCACCCAACTATACCCTCATCCAGATCATTAATAAATATTACAAACAGCAGTGGCCCCAAAACAGATCCCTGAGGTACACCACTTGTAACCGCACTCCATGATGAATATACCATTCATAGAGTAGCACAGTGGTTAGCACTGCTGCCTCACAGTTCCAGGGACCCATGTTCGATTCCTGGCTCAGGTCATTGTCTGTGTGGGGTCTGCACATTCTCCCCGTGTCTGCGTGGGTTTCCTCCGGGTTCTCCGGTTTCCTCCCACAGTCCAAAGATGTGCAGGTTAGGTGGATTGGCCGAGCTAAATTGTCCCTTAATGTCCAAAGATGTGCAGGTTAGGGGGATTGGCCATGCCAAATTGCCCCTTAGTGTCCAAAGATGTGCAGGTCAGGGGGATTGGCCATGCTAAATTGTCCCTTAGTGTCCAAAGATGTGCAGGTTAGGTGGATTGGCCATGCTAAATTGCCCCTTAGTGTTCAAAGATGTGCAGGTTAGGTGGATTGGCCATGCCAAATTGCCCCTTAGTGTCCAAAGATGTGCAGGTCAGGGGGATTGGCCATGCTAAATTGTCCCTTAGTGTCCAAAGATGTACAGGTTTGGTGGATTGGCCATGCTAACTTGCCCCTTAGTGTCCAACGATGTGCGGGTTAGGTGGATTGGCCATGCTAAATTGTCCCTTAGTGTCCAAAGTTGTGCAGGTTAGGTGGATTGGCCGTGCTAAATTGCCCCTTAGTGTTCCGCGATGTGTAGGTTAGAGGGATTAGATAGGGCCTGGGTGGGATTGTTGTCAGTGTAGACTCGATGGGCCGAATGGCCTCCTTCTGCACTGTCGGGATTGTATGACACTGGGAGAAGGAAAGGAGAGGGTGCAGAATGTAGTGTTACAGTCACAGCTCGGGTCTAGAGAAAGATCAGCTTAATATTTGGGTAGCACAGTGGGTTAGCACTGCTGCCTCACAGCGCCAGGGACCCGGGTTCGATTCCCGGGGGCACGGTGACACAGTGGGTTAGCACTGCTGCCTCACAGCGCCAGGGACCCGGGTTCGATTCCTGGCTGGGGTCACTGTCTGTGTGGAGTCTGCACGTTCTCCCCGTGTCTGCGTGGGTTTCCTCCGGGTGCTCCGGTTTCCTCCCACAGTGCAAAGATGTGCAGGTTAGGGGGATTGGCCATGCTAAATTGCCCCTAGTGTCAGGGGATTAGCAGGGTAAATGTGTGGGGTTGCGGGATAGGGTGGGATCGACTCAATGGGCTGAATGGCCTCCTTCTGTACTGTAGGGTTTCTATGATTCTATGATGTGGGAGGTCCATTCAAAAGTGCGGCAACAATAATCTCTCCCTCAATGTCAACAAAACGAAGGAGATTGTCATCGACTTCAGGAAGCGTAAAGGAGAACATGCTCCTGTCGACATCGTAAGAAGTCTCACAACACCAGGTTAAAGTCCAACAGGTTTATTTGGTAGCAAATACCATTCGCTTTCGGAGCGCTGCTCCTTCGTCAGATGGAGTGGAAATCTGCTCTCAAACAGGGCACAGAGACACAAAATCAAGTTACAGAATACTGATTAGAATGCGAATCTCTACAGCCAGCCAGGTCTTGTTAGAAGGACTCCAGCGCTCCGAAAGCTTATGGTATTTGCTACCAAATAAACCTGTTGGACTTTAACCTGGTGTTGTGAGACTTCTTACTGTGTTCACCCCAGTCCAACGCCGGCATCTCCACATCATGCCTACCTGTCTACATCAACAGGGATGAAGTGAAGATGGTCGAGAACTTCAAGTTTCTAGGTGTCCAGATCACCAACAACCTGTCCTGGTCCCCCCCATGCCGACACTATAGTTAAGAAAGCCCCACCAACGCCTCTACTTTCTCAGAAGACTGAGGAAATTTGGCATGTCAGCTACGACTCTCACCAACTTTTACAGATGCACCATAGAAAGCATTCTTCCTGGTTGTATCACAGCTTGGTCTGGGCTCCTGCTCTGCCCAAGACCGCAAGGAACTACAAAGGGTTGTAAATGTAGCCCAATCCATCACGCAAACCAGCCTCCCATCCATTGACTCTGTCTACACTTCCCGCTGCCTCGGGAAAAGCAGCCAGCATCATCAAGGATCCCACGCACCCCGGACATTCTCTCTTCCACCTTCTTCCGTCGGGAAAAAGATACAAAAGTCTGAGATCACGTACCGATCGACTCAAGAACAGCTTCTTCCCTGCTGCTGTCAGACTTTTGAATGGACCCACCTCGCATTAAGTTGATCTTTCTCTACACCCTAGCTGTGACTGTAACACTACATTCTGCACCCTCTCCTTTCCTTCTCCCCTCTGTACTCTATGAACGGTATGCTTTGTCTGTATAGCGTGCAAGAAACAATACTTTTCACTGTATCCCAATACACACGGCAATAATAAATCAAATCAAAAAGAAGGAAAGGAGAGGGTGCAGAATGCAGTGTTACAGTCACAGCTCGGGTGTAGAGAAAGATCAACTTAATGCGAGGTGGGTCCATTCAAAAGTCTGACAGCAGCAGGGAAGAAGCTGTTCTTGAGTCGGTCGGTGCGTGACCTCAGACTTTTGTATCTTTTTCCCGACGGAAGAAGGTGGAAGAGAGAATGTCCGGGTGTGTGGGGTCCTTGATTATGCTGCTGCTTTTCCCCGAGGCAGCGGGAAGTGTAGACAGAGTCAATGGATGGGAGGCTGGTTTGCGTGATGGATTGGGCTACATTCACAACCCTTTGTAGTTCCTTGCGGTCTTGGGCAGAGCAGGAGCCCAGACCGAGCTGTGATACATCCAGAAAGAATGCTTTCTATGGAGCATCTGTAAAAGTTGGTGAGAGTCGTAGCGGACATGCCAAATTTCCTTAGTCTTCTGAGAAAGTAGAGACATTGGTGGGGCTTTCTTAACTATAGTGTCAGCATGGGGGGGCCCAGGACAGGTTGTGGGAGTCGATGTGGGTAACGATGTTGATGTGATATACTTAGACTTTCAGAATGCATTTGATACAGTTCCACACAACAGATCTGTGAGGAAGGTTATAGTTCACGGAAATGGGACGGGAGAAACCGGGAGACAAAATGGGCTGAAGGACAGGAAGGGGAGAGAAATGGTGAATGGATGTGTTTTGGGCTGGAGGAAGGGGTGTGGTGGAGATCCCCAGGGGTCAGTATGGGGACCCTCGCTTTCATAATCATTGAGATCGCAGGAAAGACCCTTCAGCCCATCAAAAACAACCACCCAAGCATTCTAATCTTGGGTGGCACAGTGGTTAGCACTGTGGCCTCACAACGCCGGGACCCCGGGTTCGATTCCAAGCTTGGGCCACTGTCTGTGCGGAGTCTGCACGTTCTCCCCATGTCTGCGTGGGTTTCCTCTGGGTGCTCCGGTTCCCTCCCACAGTCCGGAAGACGTGCTGCTTAGGGTGCATTGGTCATACTAAATTCTCTCAGTGGAGCCAGAGAGTGGTGAATCTGTGGAACTCTTTGCCACAGAGGAGGTCGGGTCATTGAGTGTCTTTAAGACAGAGATAGATAGGTTCTTGATTAATAAGGGGATCAGGGGTTATGGGGAAAAGGCAGGAGAATGGGGATGAGAAAAATATCAGCCATGATTGAATGGCGGAGCAGACTCGATGGGCCGAGTGGCCTCATTCCTATGTCTTATGGTCTTACCCGAACAGGCGCCGGAGTGTGGCGACTAAGGGATTTTCACAGTAACTTCATTGCAGTGTTAATAGAAACTAGAAGCAGGAGGAGGCCATTCAGCCCTTCCAGCTGCTCCACCATTCATTTTGACCATGGCTGATCATCCAATTCAATATCCTGACCCCCCCTTCCCCCCATATCCCTCGATCCCTTTCGCCCCAAGAGCGAAATCTAATTTCTTCCTGAAATCACACAACGTTTTGGCCTCAACTACTTTCTGTGGGAGTGAATTCCACGCATTCACCACCCTCTGGGTGAAGAAATTTCTCCCCACCTCAGTCCTAAAAGGTTTCCCCCTTATCCTCAAACTCTGACCCCTAGTTCTGGACTCCCCCCACCATCGGGAACATTCTTTCTGAATCTACCCTGTCTAACCCTGTTAGAATTTTATAAGTTTCTATCAGATCCCCTCTCACTCTTCTAAACTCCAGTGAATATAATCCGAACCCACTTAGTCTGTCCTCATATGACAGACCTGCCATCCCAGGAATCAGCCTGGTAAACCTTCGCTGTGCTCCCTATCTAGCAAGGACATCCTTCCTCAGATAAGGAGACCAAAACTGCCCACAATACTCCAGGTGTGGCCTCACCAACGCCCTGTCCAATTGCAGCAAAACATCCCTATCCCTATACTCAAATCCTCTCGCTAATGTAAGCTTACTTGTGACACTAGTCAATAAACTATTGCGGCCCTTCAGTCCATCAAAAGCAACCACCCAACTATTCAATCCCCTCCAAACCTTCTGCACGCCCCCTTAGCTGAAATCTATGCCCTCTGATCATTGATGTGTGTGGGTGAAGCCACAGCTGGAGCAGGGTGCGCAGGTCTGGTCACCTCACTATGGGAAGGATGGGGCTGCAGAGGAGATTCACCAGGACGCTGCCTGGGACGGAGTGTTTGAGCTGGAAGGGGAGACGGGATAGGCTGGGGGGTGTTTCCTCCAGAGCAGGGAAGGCTGAGGGGGGACATGATTGAGGTGGAATCCCTACAGTGCAGAAGGAGGCCATTTGGCCCATCGAGTCTGCACCAACTCTCCCATCCAGGCCCGATCTCCGTAACCCCACACATTTATCCTAGCTGATCCCCTCGACACTAAGGGGCAATTTAGCACGGCCAATCCCCCTAACCCGCACATCTTTGGACACTAAGGGGCAGTTTAGCATGGCCAATCCCCCTAACCTACACATCTTTGGACACTAAGGGGCAATTTAGCACGGCCAATCCCCCTAACCTACACATCTTTGGACACTAAGGGGCAATTTAGCACGGCCAATCCCCCTAACCTACACATCTTTGGACACTAAGGGGCAATTTAGCATGACCAATCCACCTAACCTACACATCTTTGGACACTAAGGGGCAATTGAGCATGGCCAATCCACCTAACCTGCACATCTTTGGACACTAAGGGGCAATTTAGCATGGCCAATCCACCGAACCTACACATCTTTGGACACTAAGGGGCAATTTAGCATGGCCAATCCACCTAACCTACACATCTTTGGACACGAAGGGACAATTTAGCATGGGAAATCTTGCTAACCTGCACATCTTTGGACACTAAGGGGCAATTTAGCATGGCCAATCCACCTAACCTACACATCTTTGGACACGAAGGGACAATTTAGCATGGGAAATCTTGCTAACCTGCACATCTTTGGACACTAAGGGGACAATTTAGCATGGCCAATCCACCGAACCTGCACATCTTTGGACACTAAGGGGCAATTTAGCATGGCCAATCCACCTAACCGACACATCTTTGGACACAAAGGGACAATTTAGCATGGGAAATCTTGCTAACCTGCACATCTTTGGACACTAAGGGGCAATTTAGCATGGCCAATCCCCCTAACCTGCACATCTTTGGACACTAAGGGGCAATTTAGCATGGCCAATCCACCGAACCTGCACATCTTTGGACACTAAGGGGCAATTTAGCATGGCCAATCCACCTAACCTACACATCTTTGGACACGAAGGGACAATTTAGCATGGGAAATCTTGCTAACCTGCACATCTTTGGACACTAAGGGGCAATTTAGCATGGCCAATCCCCCTAACCTGCACATCTTTGGACACTAAGGGGCAATTTAGCACGGCCGATCCCCCTAACCTGCACATCTTTGGACACTAAGGGGCAATTGAGCATGGCCAATCCACCTAACCTGCACATCTTTGGACACTAAGGGGCAATTTAGCATGGCCAATCCACCTAACCTGCACATCTTTAGACTGTGGGAGGAAACCGGAGCACCCGGAGGAAACCCACGCAGACACGGGGAGAACATGCAGACTCTGCACAGACAGTGACCCGAGCCCGGAATTGAACCCGGGTCCCTGGCGCTGTGAGGGAGCAGCGCTAACCACTGTGTCACCTGGTATATAAGATTATGAGGGGTTTGGACAGGGTGAGTGGGTAGCAGCTGTTCCCCTTGGTTGAGGGGTCACTCACAAGGAGGCAGAGTTTTAGAGTGAGGGGCAGGAGGTTCAGAGGGGATCTGAGAACGGAAATTCACTCAGAGGGCAGAGGGAATCTGGAATGCACTGCCTGGGAAGGTAGTGGAGGCTGGAAACCTTACAGAACTGTGCACGGTGCTCCGAGTGTGGGTCTAACCGAGGGATACGGAGAACGGAACTGTGCACAGTGCTCCCAGTGTGGGTCTAACCGAGGGATACGGAGACTGGAACTGTGCACGGTGCTCCGAGTGTCGGTCTAACCGAGGGATACGGAGACTGGAACTGTGCATGGTGCTCCCAGTGTGGGTCTAACCGAGGGATACGGAGACTGGAACTGTGCCCAGTGCCCCCAGTGTGGGTCTAACTGAGGTTCGAGAAAACCCGGAGTTAAGATGTGGATTTAGGCTGTGTACGTCTCTGGGGAAATGGAGTTTGGTTTGCAGTTTTACCCGGGGTAAGGCTGCTGTGACATTAACTGGGTGAATGGGACTGACACGTCCTTCAGCATGTGACCTGTTTTTTTCTGGAACTTTCTCTAGAGCTTTCGGAAGTACTGTGGACCATGGTTCTCCGCAAGGGGTTAAAAGACACGGAGTATTACTGGTCGCTCGCCCTGTTCATCACCTTCGCATTCTTCGCTGTGCTCACAGTAGCAATTCTGCTCATCATGGAAGGACTTTCAGCCTTCCTCCACGCTCTCCGATTGCACTGGTATGTCTCTGGGATTGGGAGCGAGCCAGGAGGCAGTGGGAACAGACCACTACCCTGTATCTAACCCCGTGCTGTACCTGTCCTGGGAGTGTTTGATGGGGGACAGTGTAGAGGGAGCTTTACTCTGTATCTAACCCCGTGCTGTACCTGTCCTGGGAGTGTTTGATGGGGGACAGTGTAGAGGGAGCTTTACTCTGTATCTAACCCGGTGTATTTTTTATCCATTAGGGTGGAGTTTCAGAATAAGTTCTACGTTGGTACGGGGTACAGGTTTATGCCGTTCTCCTTCTCCCTCTTGTGTGTGGCTGACGTGTCGCCGTGAGGGAGTCTGCGTGAGTGAATCCGGCCTCTGGCCTCCCTGCAGCCCAGTGACAAGGGGACGATGGATGTGGAGAATGCTGCGTCTCTCTGCTCTCCTCCCCGCTGCACACTCTCACACCTGCCTCCTCAACTGTTTGACATGCGGTTGTCATTTGCGATTTGTATCACAATAAAATTTACTCCCTCTTTCCAGAATTTTCTGTTTCGTCTCTCATTCACAATATCTTCCTCCTTATCGACTAACCTCCTCCAGCCCCTACACCCCTCCCTATCTCTGGAACCTCCTCCAGCCCCTACACCCCCTCCCTATCTCTGTAACCTCCTCCAGCCCCTACACCCCTCCCTATCTCTGTAACCTCCTCCAGCCCCGACACCCCTCCCTATCTCTGTAACCTCCTCCAGCCCCTACACCCCTCCCTATCTCTGGAACCTCCTCCAGCCCCTACACCCCCTCCCTATCTCTGTAACCTCCTCCAGCCCCTACACCCCTCCCTATCTCTGTAACCTCCTCCAGCCCCGACACCCCTCCCTATCTCTGTAACCTCCTCCAGCCCCTACACCCCTCCCTATCTCTGTAACCTCCTCCAGTCCCTACACCCCTCCCTATCTCTGTAACCTCCTCCAGCCCCGACACCCCTCCCTATCTCTGTAACCTCCTCCAGCCCCTACACCCCTCCCTATCTCTGTAACCTCCTCCAGCCCCTGCACCCCTTCCTATCTCTGTAACCTTCTCCAGCCCCTACACCCCTCCCTCTCTCTGTAACCTCATCCAGCCCCTACGACCCTCCCTATCTCTGTAAACCCCTCCAGCCCCTACACCCCTCCCTCTCTCTGTAACCTCATCCAGCCCCTACGACCCTCCCTATCTCTGTAAACCCCTCCAGCCCCTACACCCCTCCCTATCTCTGTAACCTCCTCCAGCCTCTACACCCCTATCTCTGTAACCTCCTCCAGCCCCAACACCCCTCCCTATCTCTGTAACCTCCTCCAGCCCCAACACCCCTCCCTATCACTGTAACCTCCTCCAGCCCCTACACCCTCGTTCCATCTCTGTAACCTCCTCCAGCCCCGACACCCCTCCCTATCTCTGTAACCTCCTCCAGCCCCTACACCCCTCCCTATCTCTGTAACCCCCTCCAGCCCCGACACCCCTCCTATCTCAGTAACCTCCACCAGCCCCTACACCCCTCCCTATCTCTGTAACCTCCTCCAGCCCCTACACCCTTCCCTCTCCATTCTGCCCCATACAGCAGATGAATGGGACCTCCTCCTGTTCCTGTGTAACAGGCTGGAGAAGGGGCTGAATGGGGCCTCCTCCTGTTCCTGTGGAACAGGCTGGAGAAGGGGCTGAATGGGGCCTCCTCCTGTTCCTGTGTAACAGGCTGGAGAAGGGGCTGAATGGCCTCCTCCTGTTCCTGTGTAACAGGCTGGAGAAGGGGCTGAATGGCCTCCTCCTGTTCCTGTGTAACAGGCTGGAGAAGGGGCTGAATGGCCTCCTCCTGTTCCTGTGTAACAGGCTGGAGAAGGGGCTGAATGGGGCCTCCTCCTGTTCCTGTGTAACAGGCTGGAGAAGGGGCTGAATGGGGCCTCCTCCTGTTCCTGTGTAACAGCCTGGAGAATGGGCTGAATGGGGCCTCCTCCTGTTCCTGTGTAACAGGCTGGAGAAGGGGCTGAATGGCCTCCTCCTGTTCCTGTGTAACAGGCTGGAGAAGGGGCTGAATGGCCTCCTCCTGTTCCTGTGTAACAGGCTGGAGAAGGGGCTGAATGGGACCTCCTCCTGTTCCTGTGTAACAGGCTGGAGAAGGGGCTGAATGGGGCCTCCTCCTGTTCCTGTGTAACAGGCTGGAAAAGGGGCTGAATGGGGCCTGATCCTGTTCCCTGTGGGTTTGTGAATGGTTCCCGGGTGGTTCTGGGACAGTGATGGTCCTGTCTCTGGTTCCCGGGTGGTTCTGGGACAGTGATGATCCTGTCTCTGGTTCCCGGGTGGTTCTGGGACAGTGATGGTCCTGTCTCTGGTTCCCGGGTGGTTCTGGGACAGTGATGGTCCTGTCTCTGGTTCCCAGACGGTTCTGGGACAGTGATGATCCTGTCTCTGGTTCCCGGGTGGTTCTGGGACAGTGATGATCCTGTCTCTGGTTCCCGGGTGGTTCTGGGACAGTGATGGTCCTGTCTCTGGTTCCCGGGTGGTTCTGGGACAGTGATGGTCCTGTCTCTGGTTCCCGGGTGGTTCTGGGACAGTGATGGTCCTGTCTCTGGTTCCCGGGTGGTTCTGGGGCAGTGATGGTCCTGTCTCTGGTTCCCGGGTGGTTCTGGGACAGTGATGGTCCTGTCTCTGGTTCCCGGGTGGTTCTGGGACAGTGATGATCCTGTCTCTGGTTCCCGGGTGGTTCTGGGACAGTGATGGTCCTGTCTCTGGTTCCCGGGTGGTTCTGGGGCAGTGATGGTCCTGTCTCTGGTTCCCGGGTGGTTCTGGGACAGTGATGGTCCTGTCTCTGGTTCCCGGGTGGTTCTGGGACAGTGATGGTCCTGTCTCTGGTTCCCAGACGGTTCTGGGACAGTGATGGTCCTGTCTCTGGTTCCCAGACGGTTCTGGGACAGTGATGGTCCTGTCTCTGGTTCCCGGGTGGTTCTGGGACAGTGATGGTCCTGTCTCTGGTTCCCGGGTGGTTCTGGGACAGTGATGATCCTGTCTCTGGTTCCCGGGTGGTTCTGGGGCAGTGATGATCCTGTCTCTGGTTCCCAGACGGTTCTGGGACAGTGATGGTCCTGTCTCTGGTTCCCGGGTGGTTCTGGGACAGTGATGATCCTGTCTCTGGTTCCCGGGCGGTTCTGGGACAGTGATGGTCCTGTCTCTGGTTCCCGGGTGGTTCTGGGACAGTGATGGTCCTGTCTCTGGTTCCCAGACGGTTCTGGGACAGTGATGATCCTGTCTCTGGTTCCCGGGTGGTTCTGGGGCAGTGATGATCCTGTCTCTGGTTCCCGGGTGGTTCTGGGACAGTGATGATCCTGTCTCTGGTTCCCAGGTGGTTCTGGGACAGTGATGGTCCTGTCTCTGGTTCCCAGGTGGTTTTGGGGCAGTGATGGTCCTGTCTCTGGTTCCCAGGTGGTTCTGGGACAGTGATGGTCCTGTCTCTGGTTCCCGGGTGGTTCTGGGACAGTGATGATCCTGTCTCTGGTTCCCGGGTGGTTCTGGGACAGTGATGATCCTGTCTCTGGTTCCCGGGTGGTTCTGGGGCAGTGATGATCCTGTCTCTGGTTCCCGGGTGGTTCTGGGACAGTAATGGTCCTGTCTCTGGTTCCCGGGTGGTTCTGGGACAGTGATGGTCCTGTCTCTGGTTCCCAGACGGTTCTGGGACAGTGATGATCCTGTCTCTGGTTCCCGGGCGGTTCTGGGGCAGTGATGGTCCTGTCTCTGGTTCCCGGGTGGTTCTGGGACAGTGATGATCCTGTCTCTGGTTCCCGGGTGGTTCTGGGACAGTGATGGTCCTGTCTCTGGTTCCCGGGTGGTTCTGGGACAGTGATGGTCCTGTCTCTGGTTCCCAGACGGTTCTGGGGCAGTGATGATCCTGTCTCTGGTTCCCGGGTGGTTCTGGGACAGTGATGATCCTGTCTCTGGTTCCCGGGTGGTTCTGGGACAGTGATGGTCCTGTCTCTGGTTCCCGGGTGGTTCTGGGACAGTGATGGTCCTGTCTCTGGTTCCCGGGTGGTTCTGGGACAGTGATGATTCTGTCTCTGGTTCCCGGGTGGTTCTGGGACAGTGATGGTCCTGTCTCTGGTTCCCGGGCGGTTCTGGGACAGTGATGATCCTGTCTCTGGTTCCCGGGTGGTTCTGGGACAGTGATGGTCCTGTCTCTGGTTCCCGGGTGGTTCTGGGACAGTGATGGTCCTGTCTCTGGTTCCCGGGTGGTTCTGGGACAGTGATGGTCCTGTCTCTGGTTCCTGGGTGGTTCTGGGACAGTGATGATCCTGTCTCTGGTTCCCGGGTGGTTCTGGGACAGTGATGGTCCTGTCTCTGGTTCCCGGGTGGTTCTGGGACAGTGATGATCCTGTCTCTGGTTCCCGGGTGGTTCTGGGACAGTGATGGTCCTGTCTCTGGTTCCCGGGTGGTTCTGGCACAGTGATTGTCCTGTCTCTGGTTCCCGGGTGGTTCTGGGACAGTGATGGTCCTGTCTCTGGTTCCCGGGTGGTTCTGGGACAGTGATAGTTCTGTCTCTGGTTCCCAGACGGTTCTGGGGCAGTGATGGTCCTGTCTCTGGTTCCCAGACGGTTCTGGGACAGTGATGGTCCTGTCTCTGGTTCCCAGACGGTTCTGGGGCAGTTATGGTCCTGTCTCTGGTTCCCGGGTGGTTCTGGGACAGTGATGGTCCTGTCTCTGGTTCCCGGGTGGTTCTGGGACAGTGATGATCCTGTCTCTGGTTCCCGGACGGTTCTGGGACAGTGATGGTCCTGTCTCTGGTTCCCAGACGGTTCTGGGACACTGATGATCCTGTCTCTGGTTCCCGGACGGTTCTGGGGCCGTGTTGGTCCTGTTTGGTTCCCAGACGGTTCTGGGGCAGTGATGGTCCTGTCTCTGGTTCCCGGACGGTTCTGGGGCCGTGTTGGTCCTGTCTCTGGTTCCCGGACGGTTCTGGGGCCGTGTTGGTCCTGTCTGGTTCCCAGACGGTTCTGGGACAGTGATGGTCCTGTCTCTGGTTCCCGGACGGTTCTGGGGCCGTGTTGGTCCTGTTTGGTTCCCAGACGGTTCTGGGACAGTGATGGTTCTCTCTCCAGCTGCTGTCTCCGTTCCCGGGCTGTGTACAGATTGATTTGAGTCTCTCATTTCACAACAATCTGTGAATGTTTGCCAAAGCTGCAAATCACACTCAGGCGGACAAAGCCTTCGTCCAGCGGGGGTTTGAGTGCAGGGTGGGGGCTGTGTGTATGTTTGTGCGATTCTACCCCAGGTTGAATAGCTACTGCCTCCTGTTCCTCTGGGACTGTCAACTCACAGACCAGCTTGGAGAGTGTCACTGACTGTGTCTGGGGGAGAGAGATCTGTCTATCCGTCTGTCTCTCTCTCTCCGTCTCTGTCTCATGCTCTGTCTCTGCCTCTGTCTCTCTGTCTCTCTGTTTTTGTCTCTCTCTCTGTCTCTCTGTTTTTCTCTCCCTCTGTCTCTCTCTCTCTCTCTCTCTATCTCTATTTCTCTCTCTGTCTCTGCATCTCTCCCCGTCTCTCCCTCTCCGTCTCTCCCTCTCCGTCTCTCCCTCTCCGTCTCTCCCTCTCCGTCTCTCCCTCTCCGTCTCTCCCTCTCCGTCTCTTCCTGCCCGTCTCTCCCTGCCTCTCTCTCCCTGCCTCTCTCTCTGCCCCTCTAGACAGAGACAGAGAACTAGGGTGGCATGGTAGCACAGTGGTTAGCACTGCTGCTTCACAGCTCCAGGGACCTGGGTTCGATTCCCGGCTCGGGTCACTGTCTGTGTGGAGTTTGCACATTCTCCTCGTGTCTGCGTGGGTTTCCTCCGGGTGCTCCGGTTTCCTCCCACAGTCCAAAGATGTGCGGGTTAGGTTGATTGGCCATGCTAAAATGGCCCCTTAGTGTCTGGAGATGCGTAGGTTAGAGGGATTAGCGGGTAAATATGTGTAGGGATATGGGAGTAGGGCCTGGGTGGGATTGTGGTCGGTGCAGACTCGATGGGCCGAATGGCCTGTTTCTGCACTGTAGGGTTTCTATGATTTCTTCTATGATTTCTCTCTCTCTGCCCCTCTCTCTCTCTCTGTCTTTCTCTCTCTCTCTGTCTCTCTCTCTCTCTCCCTCTGTCTCTCTCTGTTACAGTCATAGCTAGGGTGTAGAGAAAGATCAACTTAATGCGAGGTCGGTCCATTCAAAAGTCTGACAGCAGCAGGGAAGAAGATGCAAAAAGTCTGAGGTCACGGACCGACCGACTCAAGAACAGCTTCTTCCCTGCTGCTGTCAGACTTTTGAATGGAACTACCTCGCATTAAGTTGATCTTTCTCTACACCCGAGCTGTGACTGGAACACTACATTCTGCACCCTCTCCTTTCCTTCTCTATGAACGGTATGCTTTGTCTGTATAGCGCGCAAGAAACAATACTTTTCACTGTATCCCAATACATGTGACAATAAATCAAATCAAATTCAAGAGTTGTTGTCCCACCAATGTTTAATCCAATTCCAACACTCAATCCTTCTTTTATATTCGATATCTCTGCCAATGAAGGAGAGAATTCTTTTTTGTTTAATTTGTTCATGGGACACGGGCGTCGCCGGCTGGGCCCAGCATTTATTGCCCAGTTGCCCCTTGGAGGGCAGTTGAGAGTCACCCACATTGCTGTGGCTCTGGAGTCACATGTAGGCCAGACCGGGTAAGGACGGCAGATTTCCTTCCCTAAAGGGAACCAGATGGGTTTTCCCGACAATGGGTCATCAGTAGATTCTTAATCCCAGATATTTTTTATTGAATTCAAATTCCACCATCTGCCGTGGCGGGATTCGAACCCGGGTCCCCCAGAACATCAGCTGAGTTTCTGGATTAATAGTCTAGCGATAATACCACTTGGCCATCACCTCCGCTTGTACATGAAGCACGGAAAGCTAGCGTGCAGGTACAGCAGGTAATCGGGAAGGGTAAGGGGCAATGTTGGATCTGGTTTCGGGGGGGGGGGGGGGGGGGGGGGGTTGGTGTTTCAGAGTCGGGAGGTCTTGCTGCAACTGTACAAGGTGCTGGTGGAACCACACCTGGAGCTCCGTAAGCAGCTTAAATCCCCTTATCTAAGGGAAGGCGTTGGAGGCAGTTCAGAGAAGGTCGACGAGGATGATCAGCGGGTAGGGAGGGATTGTCTGGTGAAGCAAAGGGTAAATAGGGAGTGATTCCACTCATCGGGATTGAGGAGAATGAGGGAAGGTCTCACTGGGACATGCAGGATTCTAATGGGGCTTGACAGGGTAAATGGGAGAGGATGTTTACCCCTCGTGGGAGAGTCGAAGACCAGAGGGACAGTCTCAGAATAAACGGGCGCCAAGTTCAAACCGAGATGAGGAGGAATTTCTACTGAGGGTTTGGAACTCCTTGCCAGAGAGAGCTGTGGGGGTAGAGAGCTGGTGTATATTTAAGACTGAGATAGACAGATTTTTAAGACCATAGAACATAGAACAGCACAGAACAGGCCCTTCGGCCCATGATATCGTGCCGAGCTTTATCTGAAACCAAGATCAAGCTATCCCACTCCCTATCATCCTGGTGTGCTCCATGTGCCTATCCAATAACCGCTTAAATGTTCCTAAAGTGTCTGACTCCACTATCACTGCAGGCAGTCCATTCCACACCCCAACCACTCTCTGCGTAAAGAACCTACCTCTGATATCCTTCCTATATCTCCCACCACGAACCCTATAGTTATGCCCCCTTGTAATAGCTCCATCCACCCGAGGAAATGGTCTTTGAACGTTCACTCTATCTATCCCCTTCATCATTTTATAAACCTCTATTAAGTCTCCCCTCAGCCTCCTCCGCCCCAGAGAGAACAGCCCTAGCTCCCTCAACCTTTCCTCATAAGACCTACCCTCCAAACCAGGCAGCATCCTGGTAAATCTCCTCTGCACTCTTTCCAGCACTTCCACATCCTTCTTATAGTGAGGTGACCAGAACTGCACACAATATTCCAAATGTGGTCTCACCAAGGTCCTGTACAGTTGCAGCATAACCCCACGGCTCTTAAACTCCAACCCCCTGTTCATAAAAGCTAACACACTATAGGCCTTCTTCACAGGTCTATCCACTTGAGTGGCAACCTTTAGAGATCTGTGCATATGGACCCCAAGATCTCTCTGTTCCTCCACAGTCTTCAGAACCCTACCTTTGACCCTGTAATCCACATTTAAATTAGTCCTACCAAAATGAATCACCTCACATTTATCAGGGTTATACTCCATTTGCTATTTTTCAGCCCAGCTTTGCATCCTATCTATGTCTCTTTGCAGCCTACAACAGCCCTCCACCTCATCCACTACTCCACCAATCTTGGTGTCATCAGCAAATTTACTGATCCACCCTTCAGCCCCCTCCTCTAAGTCATTAATAAAAATCACAAAGAGCAGAGGACCAAGCACTGATCCCTGCGGCACACCGCTAGCAACCTGCCTCCAGTCCGAAAATTTTCCATAGGAGCAGAATGAGGCCACTCGGCCCATCGAGTCTGCTCCGCCATTCAATCCTGGCTGATATTTTTCTCATCCCCATTTTCCTGCCTTTTCCCCATAACCCCTGATCCCCTTATTCATCAAGAACCTGTCTGTCTCTGTCTTAAAGACACTCAATGACCCGACCTCCTCTGTGGCAAAGAGTTCCACAGATTCACCACTCTCTGGCTGAAGAAATTCCTCCTCATCTCTGTTTTAAAGGATCGTCCCTTTACCCTGAGGTTGTTCCCTCTGGTTCTAGTTTTTCCCTCGAGTGGAAACATCCTCTCCACGTCCACTCTATCCAGGCCTCGCAGTATCCTGTAAGTTTCAATAAGATCCCCCCTCATCCTTCTAAACTCCATCGAGTACAGACCCAGAGTCCTCAACCGTTCCTCATACGACAAGCTCTTCATTCCAGGGATCATTCTTGTGAACCTCCTCTGGACCTTTTTTGATCAGTAAGGGAATCGAGGGTTCCGGGGAATCGGCAGGAAAGTGGACGTGAGGAATGTGGGATAAGCGCTGATCCAATTGAATGACGGAGCAGGCTCGAGGGGCTGAATGGCCTTCCTCCTGTTCCTATTTCTGAAGGTCTTGTATTCAAGGGGTGAATCACTCCAATCCAGTCCCCACTGGGCCCGAGACCTCTGTCATCGACCAGTCTCCTGTAGCAAATGGAATCTCCATCTTGGCAGGAGACCCCCAGGGGGAGGGATGGGAGGGTTTCGGGAACATCCTTGGGAGTCCAGCCGAAACTTAGAAACTAGAAGCAGGAGGAGGCCATTCAGCCCTTCCAGCTGCTCCCCCATTCATTCTGATCACGGCTGATCATCGAATTCAATATCCTGATCCCCCCTTCCCCCCATATCCCTCGATCCCTTTCGCCCCAAGAGCGATATCGAATTTCTTCCTGAAATCACACAACGTTTTGGCCTCAACTACTTTCTGTGGGAGTGAATTCCACACATTCACCACCCTCTGGGTGAAGAAATTTCTCCTCACCTCAGTTCTAAAAGGTTTCCCCCTTATCCTCAAACTCTGACCCCTAGTTCTGGACTCCCCCCACCATCGGGAACATTCTTTCTGAATCTACCCTGTCTAACCCTGTTAGAATTTTATAAGTTTCTATCAGATCCCCTCTCACTCTTCTAAACTCCAGTGAATATAATCCTAACCCACTTAGTCTCTCCTCATATGACAGACCTGCCATCCCAGGAATCAGCCTGGTAAACCTTCGCTGCGCTCCCTCTATAGCAAGGACATCCTTCCTCAGATAAGGAGACCAAAACTGCGCACAATACTCCAGGTGTGGCCTCACCAACGCCCTGTACAGTTGCAGCAAAACATCCCTATCCCAATACTCGAATCCTCTCGCTATGAAGGCCAACATACCATTCACCTTCTTTACTGCCTGCTGTACCTGCACGCTTACTCTCAGCGACTGATGCACGAGGACTCCAAGGTCTCGCTGAGTATCCGCCTCTCTCAATTTACACCCATTCCAATAATAATCTGCTCTGCCCAAGACCGCAAGAAACTACAAAAGGCCGTGAATGTAGCCCAATCCATCACGCAAACCAGCCTCCCATCCATTGACTCTGTCTACACTTCCCGCTGCCTCGGGGAAAAGCAGCCGGCATAATCAAGGACCCCACGCACCCCGGACATTCTCTCTTCCAGCTTCTTCCGTCGGGAAAAAGATACAAAAGTCTGAGGTCACGCACCGACCGACTCAAGAACAGCTTCTTCCCTGCTGCTGTCAGACTTTTGAATGGACCTAGCTCACATTAAGTTGATCTTTCTCTACACCCGAGCTATGACTGTAACACTACATTCTGCACCTGTCATTTCCTTCTCTATGAACGGTATGCTTTGTCTGTATAGCGCGCAAGAAACAATACTTTTCACTGTATGTTAATACATGTGACAATAAATCAAATTAAATTCCTATTATTGCTGCCAGAGTGGATAACCTCACATTTATCCACATTATTCTGTATCTGCCACGCAGATACCCACACACTCAGCCTGTCCAAATCACACTGAATCATCTCTACATCCTCCTCACAGCTCACCCTCCCACCCAACTTAGTATCATCCTGGCTTGGGTCACTGTCTGTGTGGAGTTTGCACATTCTCCCTGTGTCTGCGTGAGTTTCCTCCGGGTGCTCCGGTTTCCTCCCACAGTCCAAAGATGTGTAGGTTAGGTGGATTGGCCATGCTAAATTGCCCCTTAGTGTCCAAAGATGTGTAGGTTAGGTGGATTGGCCATGCTAAATTGCCCCTTAGTGTCCAAAGATGTGCAGGTTCGGTGGATTGGCCGTGCTAAATTGCCCCTTAGTGTCCAAAGATGTGCAGGTGAGGTGGATTGGCCATGCTAAATTGCCCCTTAGTGTCCAAAGATGTGTAGGTTAGGGGGATTGGCCATGCTAAATTGCCCCTTAGTGTCCAAAGATGTGCAGGTTAGGTGGATTGGCCATGCTAAATGGCCCCTTAGTGTCCAAAGATATGCAGGTTAGGTGGATTGGCCGTGCTAAATTGCCCCTTAGTGTCCAAAGATGTGTATGTTAGGTGGATTGGCCATGCTAAATTGCCCCTTAGTGTCCTGGGATGTGTAGGTTAGAGGGATTAGCGGGTAAAATATGAAGGGATATGGGGGTAGGGCCTGGGTGGGATTGTGGTCGGTGCAGACTCGATGGGCCGAATGGCCTCCTTCTGTACTGTAGGGATTCTAAGAAAAAAAAAACAGTTGGGGTCCCAGCACGGATCCCTGTGGAACCCCACTAGTCCCTGCCTGCCAATCAGAAAAAGACCCATTGATGCCAACTCTTAGCTTCCTATCTGCTCACCAGCTTTCTATCCGTCTCAAGACACTGCCCGCAATGCCATGTACTTTAACTTTACACAACAGTCTGTTATGTGAGACCTTGTCGAAAGCCTCCTGAAAGTCGAGATAAACTGGTTCTCCTCGGTCAACTCTACTGGCTACATCCTCAAAGAATTCCAGTAGATTCGTCAAGCATGATTTCCCCTTTGGAAATCCATGCTGACTTTGTCTGATTATCCCACTGCCTTCCAAATGCCCAGTTGTGAAACCCTTGATAATGGACTCCAGCAGCTTCCCCAGTGCTGACGTTAGGCTCACTGGTCTATAGTTCCCTGTTTCTCTCGACCTCCCTTTTTGAATTGCGGGCTTACATTAACTACCCTCCAATCTGCAGGAACCAGTCCAGAGTCCAAAGAATTGGGGAAAGGGACCCCCAAAGGGTCTACTGTTTCCAGGGCCACTTCCTCAAGCACTCTGGGATGAAGATTATCCGGACCTGGAGATTTATCCACCTTCAATCCCATCAATTTCCCCGAAACCATTTCTCTACTCGTGCTGATTGCCTTCAGCTCTGAAGAGGTCAAAGCTCCCTGTGAGGAGGCGGAGGAAGGTGTTAACGTCCGGAGTTCTCACTCAGGAAAGCGGAATGTCTCATGTTGGTGGGAGGTTGTGGAAACAGCTGTACAATCCATTCCCCATCGCAGTTTAACCCTGAAGCACTCATCCTGTTTATTAACATCTCCCTGTTAACCAAACTCACACACAGCAATGGACAACACACTCACACACACTCCCACATACACCCACACACACTCTCTCACACACAGCAATGGACAACACACTCACACACACTCCCACATACACCCACACACACTCTCTCACACACACCCACACACACTCTCTCACACACAGCAATGGACAACACACTCCCACATACACCCACACACACTCTCTCACACACAGCAATGGACAACACACTCACACACACTCCCACATACACCCACACACACTCTCTCACACACACCCACACACACTCTCTCACACACAGCAATGGACAACACACTCACACACACTCCCACATACACCCACACACACTCTCTCACACACACCCACACACACTCTCTCACACACAGCAATGGACAACACACTCACACACACTCCCACATACACCCACACACACTCTCTCACACACACCCACACACACTCTCTCACACACAGCAATGGACAACACACTCACACACACTCCCACATACACCCACACACACTCTCTCACACACACCCACACACACTCACACACAGCAATGGACAACACACTCACACACACTCCCACATACACCCACACACACTCCCTCACACACACCCACACACACTCTCTCACACACACCCACACACACTCTCTCACACACACCCACACACACTCTCTCACACACAGCAATGGACAACACACTCCCACATACACCCACACACACTCTCTCACACACACCCACACACACTCTCTCACACACAGCAATGGACAACACACTCACACACACTCCCACATACACCCACACACACTCTCTCTCACACACCCACACACACTCTCTCACACACAGCAATGGACAACACACTCACACACACTCCCACATACACCCACACACACTCTCTCACACACACCCACACACACTCTCTCACACACACCCACACACACACTCTCACACACAGCAATGGACAACACACTCACACACACTCCCACATACACCCACACACACTCTCTCACACACACCCACACACACACTCTCACACACAGCAATGGACAACACACTCACACACACTCCCACATACACCCACACACACTCTCTCACACACACCCACACACACTCACACACAGCAATGGACAACACACTCACACACACTCCCACATACACCCACACACACTCTCTCACACACACCCACACACACTCTCTCACACACACCCACACACACTCTCTCACACACAGCAATAGACAACACACACACACACCCACACACTCTCTCACACAAACACATTCACTCACACACACACACACTCTCTCTCTCTCTCTCACTCACACTCTCTCACACACTCACACACACACACACACACATTCTCTCACTCTCTCACACACACACTCTCACTCTCTCACACACACTCCCTCTCTCTCTCTCACACACACACTCTCACTCTCTCACACACACACACTCTCTCTCTCACACTGACACTCACACTCTCACTCACACACACACTCACACTCTCTCACACACACACTCTCTCTCTCCCACACTTACACTCACACTCTCACTCACACACACACTCTCTCACACATTCACACATACTCACACACACGCACACACTCTCACACACACACCCACACACACACTCTCACACACTCTCTCTCACACACACTCACACTCTCTCACACACACACTCTCTCTCTCTCTCACACATGCACACACTCTCACACACTCTCTCTCACACACACACACACTCTCTCTCTTCTCACACTTACACTCACACTCACTCACACACTCTCTCACACATTCACACATCCTCACTCACACACACGCACACTCACTCACATACACACACACACACACTCACTCACATACACACACACACACTCACACACACACACTCACACACATTCTCACACTCACTCTCACACGCACTCACATACACACTCACACTCTCTCTCACACACACTCACTCTCACACACTCTCTCACACACACACACTCACACTCTCTCTCTCTCACACACACACTCACTCACTCTCTCTCTCTCACACACACACACTCATACTCTCTCTCACACACACTCTCTCTCACACACACACACTCTCTCTCTCACACACACACACACTCACTCTCTCTCTCTCACACAACTCTCTCTCTCTCACACACACACACACTCACTCTCTCTCACACACACACTCTCTCTCTCACACACACACACACTCACTCTCTCTCTCTCACACACACACTCACTCTCTCTCACACAACTCTCTCTCTCTCACACACACACACAGTCACTCTCTCTCTCACACACACACTCTCTCTCTCACACACACACACACACACTCTCTCTCACACACACACACTCACACACACACACTCACACTCTCTCACACACACACTCACTCTCCCACTCACTCTCACACGCACTCACATACACACACTCAGACACATACACACTTTCACACACACTCACACACACTCTCTCTCTCACACTTACACACACTCTCTCACTCACACACACACGCTCTCTCTCAAACACATTCACACATACTCACTCACACACACTATATATTTCTGTCTCTGTCTCTCTCTCTGCCTCTCTTTCTGGGCGGCACGGTAGCACGGTAGCACGGTAGCACGGTGGTTAGCACTGCTGCTTCACAGCTCCAGGGTCCCGGGTTCAATTCCTGGCTCGGGTCACTGTCTGTGTGGAGTTTGCACATTCTCCTCGTGTCTGCGTGGGTTTCCTCCGGGTGCTCCGGTTTCCTCCCACAGTCCAAAGATGTGCGGGTTAGGTTGATTGGCCAGGTTAAAAAAAAAAAAAAAATTGCCCCTTAGAGTCCTGGGATGTGTAGGTTAAAGGGATTAGCGGCTAAAATATGTGGGGGTAGGGCCTGGGTGGGATTGTGGTCGGTGCAGACTCGATGGGCCGAATGGCCTCCTTCTGCACTGTAGGGTTTCTATGATTTCTATGATTCTTTCTGTCTCTCTCCCTCTGTGTCTCTCCCTCTGTGTCTCTCCCTCTTTCTGTCTCTCTGTGTCTCCCTCTCTCTCTCTGTCTCCCTCTCTCTCTGTCTCGCTCCCTCTCTCTCTCTCTCTCTGTCTCGCTCCCTCTCTCTGTCTCCCTCTCTCTGTCTCCCTCTCTCTGTCTCCCTCTCTCTGTCTCCCTCTCTCTGTCTCCCTCTCTGTCTCCCTCTCTGTCTCCCTCTCTGTCTCCCTCTCTGTCTCCCTCTCTCTGTCTCTCTCCCTCTCTGTCTCTCTCTCTCTCTCTCTCTGTCTCCCTCTCTCTCTCTCTATCTCTCTCTATCTCTCTCTGTCTGTCTCCCTCTCTCTGTCTCCCTCCCTCTGTCTCTCTCCCTCTGTCTCTCTCTCTCTCTCTGTCTCCCTCTCTCTGTCTCCCTCTCTGTCTCTCTCTCTCTCTGTCTCCCTCTCTGTCTCTCTCTCTCTGTCTCTCTCTCTCTCTGTCTCTCTCTCTCTCTCTCTGTCTCTCCCTCCCCCTCTGCAAACAGCTGTCCGGGGAATGACAGACAGGACATGACTGTCACAGCTGGAGCCCAGGCTGGGCTGCTGTTCACCGCTGCTTCATCACAGGATACTCGGAGCGCAGAGAAAGGGAGAGTGACGGAGAGAGTGAGAGAGAAAGAGAGCGAGAGAGAGAGAGACGGAGAGAGAGAGCTAGAGAGCGACGGAGAGAGAGACGGAGATAGAGAGAGAGACAGTGAGAGAGAGAGATTCAGAGAGAGACGGAGAGAGAAACAGAGAGAGAGAAAGAGATAGAGAGGGACAGAAAGAGAGAGAGAGAGAGAGAGACAATGAGAAAGACATAGAGAGAGAAAGAGAGACAGAGTGAGAGAGAGACACACACACACACAGAGAAGAGAGAGAGACTGAGAGAGAGAGACAGAGAGAGAGAGAGAGAGACTCAGAGAGACAGAGAGAGACAATCAGAGAGAGGGAGAGACAGAGAGAGAGAGACAGAGAGACAGAGAGAGAGAGACAGACAGAGAGAGGGAGAGACAGAGAGAGAGACAGAGAGAGAGAGACAGACAGACAGAGGGAGAGACAGAGAGAGAGAGACAGATAGAGAGAGAGAGACAGAGAGAGAGAGAGGGACAGAGAGAGAGAGAGAGAGACAGACGGAGAGAGAGAGAGAGAGACAGAGAGAGAGAGAGAGAGAGGGAGAGACAGAGAGAGATAGAGAGAGACAGAGAGAGAGAGAGACAGACAGAGAGAGAGAGAGAGACTGAGAGAGAGACAGAGAGAGAGAGACAGAGAGAGAGACAGAGACAGACAGAGACAGACAGAGAGGGAGAGAGAGAGACAGAGGGAGGGGGTGATGGAGGGTTCCTATTACCAGGAGATGTTTGTGAATGAGAGTGATTATTTTTACAATGACACTGCTTGCCCGCTCTGGGAATGGGAGGTTTCCTTTGCTCTGATCCCGGTGATTTACCTGCTGGTGTTTGTTTTGGGCCTGTTGGGGAACGGGACGGTTCTCTGGGCATCCTGGCATTCGGGAGGAGTTCGCCGCAAATCCGCTGACGCTTTCATCGCCCACTTGGCGCTGGCTGACTTGGCCTTCGTGCTGACCCTGCCTCTGTGGGCGGCCTACACAGCGCGGGGTTACCGCTGGCCCTTTGGGATCGCCCTGTGCAAACTCAGCAGCTATCTGGTGCTTCTCGATATGTACAGCAGCGTCTTCTGCCTGACCTGCCTGAGTGTGGATCGTTACCAGGCCATCGTGCGGAGCTCCACGGCGGGGCCTACCCAGGGAGGCCGCAAACGGAGCCTGTGGCTGGTGGCGGTGTGGGCCTCCTCCGGCCTGCTGGCTCTCCCCGCCCTGGCCTTCCGGGGGACGCTGGAGATGGCGGGGGAAGGCGGGGAGGACCACACGGTCTGCGACATGGACCTCTCGGCGCTGGGCCTGGACGAGGAGCTGGAGACGGTCTGGCTCGCGGCCTTTGGCCTTTCCTCCACCGCCCTGGGCTTCGTCCTGCCGTTTGTCGTCATGGCGACCTGCTACGGGCTGATCGGGGGCGCCCTGGCCAGCCATTTCCAACGGCGGGAGGGCCAACGGCGACGCAGGCTCCTGTCGGTCATCCTCACCCTGGTGCTGACCTTCGGCCTGTGCTGGCTGCCCTTCCACCTGGTGAAGACCCTCCACACCCTGGACTCTCTGGACATCCTGAGGCTGCCCTGCCCACTGCAGGCCTTGGCCTACGTCTGCCACCCCTACACCACCTGCCTGGCCTATGTCAACAGCTGCCTCAACCCTGTGCTCTACGCCTGGCTGGACCCCGACTTCCGACGCCGCTGCCTACGCCTCATCCGCTGCCGATGGCTTGCCCGCTCTCCTGAGGCCTCTGCCACTGCCAGTGAGGCCCACACCCGCTGTGAGGCCCACACCCGCTGTGAGGCCCACACCCGCTGCGAGGCCCACACCCGCTGCGAGGCCCACACCCCCTGCGAGGCCCACACCCCCTGCGAGGCCCACATCCCCTGCCAGGCCCACATCCCCTGCCAGGCCCACATCCCCTGCCAGGCCCACTCCCGCTGCCAGGCCCACTCCTCCAAGGCCTGATTGCAGGTGAGGGGGAGGGGAAGGGAGGAGGAGGGGGGAGAGGAGGGGGGGAGAGGAGGAGGGAGGGGGGACATTGGAAGGAGCAGCTGAATTGAGGGAAACATCCAAACTTCGAAAGTAGAAGCAGTAAGAGGCCATTCGGCCCATCGGGCCTGCTCCACCGCTCATTATCATCATCAAATTCATCCGTTTTATCAATGGATTTCTTTCTTAGTGTCAGAAGTCGGCTTACATTAACACTGCAATGAAGTTACTGTGACAATCCCCTAGTCACCACACTCTGGCTCCTGTTCGGGTCACACTGAGGGAGAATTTATCACGGCCAACGCACCCTAACCAGCACGTCTTTCAGACTGTGGGAGGAAACCGGAGCACCCGGAGGAAACCCACGCAGACACGGGGAGAACGTGCAGACTCCGCACAGACAGTGACCCGAGCCGGGAATCGAACCGGGGGTCCCTGGTGCTGTGAGGCAGCAGCGCTAACCAATATCCATTCCCCCCCTTCCCCCCATATCCCTCGATCGCTTTAGCCCCAAGAGCGATATCTAATTTCTTCCTGAAATCAGACAATGTTCTGGCCTTATCTGGAGAATTAGAGAGGTGTTGTTCCAATTGTACAGGGAGTTGGTGAGGCCACATCTGCAATATTGTGTCCGCAGCTTTAGTCTCCTTCTTTGATTTGACTTATTATTGCCACATGTATTGGGATAGAGTGAAAAGTATTGTTTCTTGCGCACTGTACAGACAAAGCATACCGTTCATAGAGAAGGAAAGGAGAGGGTGCAGAATGTAGTGTTACAGTCATAGCTCGGGTGTAGAGAAAGATCAACTTAATGCGAGGTCGGTCCATTCAAAAGTCTGACAGCAGCAGGGAAGAAGCTGTTCTTGAGTCGGTCGGTACGTGACCTCAGACTTTTGTATCTTTTCCCCGACGGAAGAAGGTGGAAGAGAGAATGTCCGGGGTGCGTGGGGTCCTTGATTATGCTGGCTGCTTTTCCTGAGGCAGCAGGAAGTGTAGACAGAGTCAATGGATTTGAGGAAGGGTGTGATGGCATTGGAGGCAGTTCAGAGGAGGTTCACCAGATTGATTCCGGGGATGAAAGGGTTGACGTATGAGGAGAGATTAAACAGTTTGGGTTGTACTCGCTGGAGTTTAGGAGGATGAGAGGGGATCTGATCGAGGTATATAAAATTTTAAAAGGGATTGATAGAGTTGACGTAGACCGAATGTTTTCCCTTGTGGGACAGTCTCGAACACGAGGTCACAGGTATAGGTTGAGAGGCGGTAGATTTAAAATTGAGATGAGGAGGAAGTACTTCTCACAGAGGCTGGTGAATTTGTGGAACTCGCTGCCCCATCGCGCGGTGGAACCCGAATCATTACGAGGAGGAGATAGAAACAGTCCAAAGATGTGCAGGTTAGGTGGATTGGCCACGCTAAATTGTCCCTTAGTGTCCAAAGATGTGTAGGTTAGGTGGATTGGCCATGCTAAATTGTCCCTTAGTGTCCAAAGATGTGCAGGTTACGGTGGATTGGCCATGCTAAATTGTCCCTTAGTGTCCAAAGATGTGCAGGTTAGGGGGATTGGCCGTGCTAAATTGTCCCTTAGTGTCCAAAGATGTGTAGGTTAGGTGGATTGGCCATGCTAAATTGTCCCTTAGTGTCCAAAGATGTGTAGGTTAGGTGGATTGGCCATGCTAAATTGTCCCTTAGTGTCCAAAGATGTGCAGGTTAGGTGGATTGGCCATGCTAAATTGTCCCTTAGTGTCCAAAGATGTGCAGGTTAGGGGGATTGGCCATGCTAAATTGTCCCTTAGTGTCCAAAGATGTGTAGGTTAGGTGGATTGGCCATGCTAAATTGTCCCTTAGTGTCCAAAGATGTGCAGGTTAGGTGGATTGGCCATGCTAAACTGCCCCTTAGTGTCCAAAGATGTGTAGGTTAGGTGGATTGGCCATGCTAAATTGTCCCTTAGTGTCCAAAGATGTGCAGGTTAGGTGGATTGGCCATGCTAAATTGTCCCTTAGTGTCCAAAGATGTGTAGGTTAGGTGGATTGGCCATGCTAAACTGCCCCTTAGTGTCCAAAGATGTGTAGGTTAGGTGGATTGGCCATGCTAAATTGTCCCTTAGTGTCCAAAGATGTGTAGGTTAGGTGGATTGGCCGTGCTAAACTGCCCCTTAGTGTCCAAAGATGTGTAGGTTAGGTGGATTGGCCATGCTAAATTGTCCCTTAGTGTTCAAAGATGTGCAGGTTAGGTGGATTGGCCATGCTAAATTGTCCCTTAGTGTCCAAAGATGTGCAGGTTAGGTGGATTGGCCATGCTAAATTGTCCCTTAGTGTCCAAAGATGTGCAGGTTAGGGGGAATTAGAAATGAGGTTTCTGTCTCTGTCCCTCTCTCTCTCCCTTTGTCTCTCTCTGTCTCTTGTCTCTCTCTCTCTCTGTCTCTCTCTCTCTCTGTCTCTCTCTCTCTCTCTCTCTGTCTCTCTC
>NW_027592180.1:0-61524 GCF_964213995.1 Mustelus asterias
AGTGTGGGTGGGGGGGGGTGAGAGAGTGTGAGTGGGGGGGGGTGAGAGTGTGAGTGGGCGGGTGAGAGTGTGAGTGGGGAGGGGTGTGAGAGAGTGTGAGTGGGGGGGGTGTGAGAGAGTGTGAGTGGGGGGGGGTGAGAGAGTGTGAGTGGGGGGGGTGAGAGTGTGAGTGGGGGGGGTGAGAGTGTGAGTGGGGGGGGTGAGAGTGTGAGTGGGGGGGGTGAGAGTGTGAGTGGGGGGGGTGAGAGAGTGTGAGTGGGGGGGGGTGTGAGAGAGTGTGAGTGGGGGGGGTGTGAGAGAGTGTGAGTGGGGGGGGGTGTGAGAGAGTGTGAGTGGGGGGGGTGAGAGAGTGTGAGTGGGGGGGGGTGAGAGAGTGTGAGTGGGGGGGGTGAGAGAGTGTGAGTGGGGGGGGTGTGAGAGAGTCTGAGTGGGGGGGGTGTGAGAGAGTGTGAGTGGGGGGGTGAGAGAGTGTGAGTGGGGGGGGTGTGAGAGAGTGTGAGTGGGGGGGGTAGGAGAGTGTGAGTGGGGGGGGTTGAGAGAGTGAGTGGGGGGGTGAGAGTGTGAGTGGGGGGGAGTGAGAGAGTGGGGGGTGAGAGTGTGAGTGGGGGGGGGTGAGAGAGAGTGAGTGGGGGGGAGTGAGTGTGAGTGGGGATGGGGGTGAGAGTCTGAGTGGGGAGGTGCGAGTGTGAGTGGGGGGGTGAGAGTGTGAGTGGGGGGTGAGAGTGTGAGTGGGGGGGGTGAGAGTGTGAGTGGGGGGGGAGTGAGAGAGAGTGAGTGGGGGGTGAGAGTGTGAGTGGGGGGGGGGGTGAGAGAGTGTGAGTGGGGGGGGGTGAGAGAGTGTGAGTGGGGGGGTGAGAGTGTGAGTGTGGGGGGGGGGGGGGGTGAGAGAGAGTGAGTGGGGGGGATGAGAGAGAGTGAAGGGGGGTGAGAGTGTGAGTGTCACCAATGGGGTCTCGGTCTTCCAGCGTGCTATGGACCGAATGGTGGACCAGAACGGGCTGCGGGCTACCTTCCCGTACCTGGATAATGTCACCATCTGCGGCCGTGATCAGCAGGACCATGACACAAATCTCCAGAACTTTTTACGCACTGCATCTCGCCTGAATTTGACCTACAACAGGGAGAAGTGTGTATTCCGTACGCGCCGGTTAGCCATCCTGGGATACGTAGTGGAAAAACGGGGTCATTGGCCCTGATCCCGACCGTATGCGCCCCCTTGCTGAACTTCCTTTGCCCGCTAGCGCAAAAGCACTGAGGAGATACCTAGGCTTCTTCTCCTATTATGCGCAGTGGGTCCCCAACTACGCGGACAAAGCCTGTCCGCTTATTAAGTCCACGACTTTTCCACTCACGCCAGAGGCCCAATTGGCCTTCAAGGCATTGAAACACGACATTGCGAAAGCCACGATGCATGCGGTAGACGAATCCATCCCTTTTCAGGTGGAAAGCGATGCATCTGATTTCGCCCTGGCCGCCACACTAAACCAGGCAGGCAGGCCCGTCGCGTTTTTTTTCCCGCACCCTCCAAGGTCCCGAAATTCGGCATTCAGCGGTGGAAAAGGAGGCCCAGGCCATTGTGGAGGCCGTCAGACACTGGCGCCATTACCTGGCGGGGAAGCGGTTCACCCTGATCACGGACCAGCGGTCCGTGGCGTTCATGTTCAATAACACGCAGAGGGGCAAGATCAAGAATGACAAGATCTTGCGGTGGAGAATTGAGCTCTCCACCTATAACTACGATATTATGTATCGTCCAGGGAAACTCAATGAGCCCTCGGATGCCCTCTCGCGCGGAACATGCGCTACTATGCAGGAGGATCGCTTGAACGCCCTCCATAATGACCTCTGCCATCCTGGGGTCACTCGGCTCTACCACTTTATCAAAGCCCGCAACCTGCCTTACTCGGTGGAGGACGTCAGGTCAGTGACAAGGAGCTGTCGGATTTGCGCGGAATGCAAACCGCACTTTTACCGACCTGACCGGGCACATTTGGTCAAGGCCACTCGCCCCTTCGAGAGGCTGAGTGTGGATTTTAAGGGCCCCCTTCCCTCAACAGATCGGAACGTGTACTTTCTGAACATAATAGACGAGTACTCCCGGTTCCCGTTTGTTGTCCCCTGCGCGGACACGTCGACTGCCACGGTGATCAAGGCATTCCGTGATCTTTTTACCCTGTTCGGGTACCCCAGCTATATACATAGCGACAGGGGCTCGTCGTTCATGAGTAATGACTTGAGGCAATTCCTGCTCTCATACGGGATTGCCTCTCGTAGGACCACGAGTTACAACCCTAGGGGCAATGGACAGGTGGAAAGAGAGACTGCTACAGTCTGGAAGGCTGTCCTATTGGCGCTGAAGTCCAAAGGCCTTCCAGTCTCCCATTGGCAGGAGGTCCTCCCAAATGGGCTTCACTCCATTCGCTCCCTCCTGTGTACGGCAACCAATGCTACTCCCCACGAGAGGATGTTCTCATTCCCTCGGAAGTCGTCCTCGGGGATATCTTTACCAGCCTGGTTGACGTACCAGGACCCGTCCTTCTGCGGCGACATGTAAGGGCCCGCAAGTCTGACCCCTTGGTCGAACAGGTCCACCTCCTCCACGCCGACCCTCAGTATGCCTATGTGGCATATCCTGACGGGCGAGAGGACACAGTCTCGATCCGAGACCTGGCGCCCGCAGGGGACGTAGCAACTCCTGTCGCTCCCATACCCCCAGTGACGAATCCCTTATCCCTTATTTCTTCCCCAGACGTGGCGCGGTCAGCACCGGGACCAGTGCTTAACAGTTATACTCCAATGTACAGCTTGCCTGAGACCCGGAGATCGGCGCCATCGCAGAATGTACCGGGATCCCCTGCACTACTGCTGCATCAGGGTCAACCGGCCTGTGAGTCCGCGAGAGGACAGCCGGACGCTGTTTTGGAGCGAACGCCACCGCAAGCACCTACTCCGGTGTCAACGCTGGTATTGAGGAGGTCACAACGACGGTGCGGTCCTCCAGACCGTCTGGACTTATAATCTGTTTACTTTTTTTAGTCTGTTTTTGCACCCCGCCGGCCTTTGTTCTCAAAGGAGGGATGAATGTGGTGAACCATCGTTGGTTCCCACTGTGGGATTGTTCTAATGTTGTTGTTGGGCTAGGGTGTTCCCACTGTGGGATTGTTCTAATGTTGTTGTTGGGCTAGGGTGGGATTAATACACCTGTGGTTGTTACTGTTGTGGCACATCCCAGTCGGGTTCCGCCTCCTGGGAGAGGTATAAGACCCCCTGCTCGGGCGGGACCTCGTCAGTCTGGGATGGTGTACTTACGTTCTAGTAGTTCCATTGTTAGGCAATAAGTGTGCCTGTGTTGCCTTGGTTACAGCTGACACTGATGCAGGGAGACAATGAATCCTCAGTCCAATGCCAACGGGCAGATTTCTGTCCGTGAAGCAGCTCCAAGACATGTGACCAAATTGAAACCATATACATCAACTGTTAAAGCCCGTGTCGCGTCTTCATAGACACCAGCCGGTGAAGGTATTTGACAGATTTTGATGTTATTGTCAGACAAGGCCAGAAGCCTCCTGTTTTACAAGGAAGGCAAATATTCAGGGGCACAGGCGTGGGCAATGAGGGTTCCTGTGACTGAATATCCAGTTGACTCGATCCAAATTATCAGTGAACCTGCTTTAAACTCATTGCCATGTTGCAAAGCTCCTTTTTGGATATTAATATTCCTGTCGACTGTGGCTCTGCTGTCCAAACAGATCAGCATCAAGGAGATCTGTGTCTCTGGGGAAAAACAGAGGGTTCAAAGTAATGTCAAGTCTGAATGGCCAATGGACAGGTTTGAGGGAAAATGAATCCAAAAAACTCGCCAGGTATAAAGGTTTAATTGGCAAGGAAGCAGCAAAAAGGGAAAAGAGCAATGGTTGGTTGCAAGATAGAACAAGGCTTTTGCAATAGACTAAATACCAGGATTAGATTGGAGTTTTGGGGAACATGCAGGCGCAGTTTGCATTGAGAGTTATGGCTGATGTGTTCAACAGGTACTTTGCATTATTGTTCATGTCTGTATGAATGCACAGATATGGGATGAATGCACCTAAACTGGAAAATGTCCAAATATCACCTACTACCACCTCTCCCACCCCTGCCCCCACCCCCGCCCCTGCCTTCCTAGAGGTTAAAGCTCTGATCTTAACCTCTGCTAGTGGCATGAGTAGAAACTCACTCCCACCTGCCCGAGTGAGGCCCCAGTCATTTCAGCTCCCACATTGCTCCATTCCAAGGCTTCATGCCCATACGCCAGGCCCAACTCCCCCCCGCCCCCCCGAATCCATTGAGAGTGACCTAAAGGTTGACAGCAAGACTGAGTTTGTGCATTGCAGAAACCAGTAAACAACAGGAATAACCACTGCCAACACACCCCGCCCCATCGCTCCCTGCCCCCCCCATCGCTCCCTCCCCCCCCCCCGCCCCCACCACTGCCTCCCCCAGAAGACAGATAAGTGCAATGGGTGATGGGTAATTGTAGTGGGGTGAAGCGGAGGGAAGGTTAAGGTAGGCAAGACAAAGGTTTTTTTTAACAAGTTCTGGATGAGCACTCCTGCCCCAATGAAACAGTCAGTGATGTTGTACAGCTGGTGTTGATTCAGTATCAGCCATTGCACACCATCACCAAAGGTGAAAATGACCCTCAGCCAGGTTGTCAATTACACATTGGGATTTCAAACTGTGCACTGCTTTTCTGCATTGATTTATTATTGTCACATGCATTGGTACACAGTGAAAAGTATTGTTTCTTGCATGCTGTACAGACAAAGAATACCGTTCATAGAGAAGGAAAGGAGAGAGTGCAGAATGTAGTGTTACAGTCATAGCTAGGGTGCAGAGAAAGATCAACTTAATGCGAGGTAGGTCCATTCAAAAGTCTGACAGCAGCAGGGAAGAAGCTGTTCTTGAGTCGGTTGGTACATGTTCTCAGACTTTTGTATCTTTTTCCGAACACGAGAAGGTGAAAGAAAGAACGTCTGCGGTGCGTGGGGTCCTTAATTTTGCCGGCTGCTTTTCCAAGGCAGCGGGAAGTGTAGACAGAGTCAATGGATGGGAGACTGGTTTGCGTGATGGATTGGGCTACATTCACGACCCTTTATAGTTCCTTGCGGTCTTGGGCAGAGCAGGAGCCTTACCAAGCTGTGATACAACCAGAAAGAATGCTTTCTATGGCGCATCTGTAAAAGTTGGTGAGAGTCGTAGCTGACATGCCAAATTTCCTTAGTCTTCTGAGAAAGTAGAGGCGTTGATGGGCTTTCTTAACTATAGTGTCAGCATGGGGGGGACCAGGACAGGCTGTTGGTGATCTGAACACCTAAAAACTTGAAACTCCCGACCATTTCTACTTCATCCCCATTGATCTAGACTTGGGCATGTTCTCCTTTACGCTTCCTGAAGTCGATGACTATCTCCTTCGATTTACTGACATTGAGGGAGAGATTATTGTCATTACAACAGTTAACCAGATTTTCTCTCTCTCTTTTAAAGAGCATGCAACGTCAGCAAGGGTCAGATTTTGAACTGCAGGGGGGAAAATTGAAATTTTATTTTTCTAGGAAATGTTAATTTTCCAGCCAGAAGGAAAGAACATTTCAGACCAGTATTCCCATTTCCCATTTTACTGTTTTTTTTCCTTCTGGACACTTTTCAATAAGGAGCGAGAGAGAGAGACTAAATAGAGAATAGGGAATTAAATTCATAAAGTGTATACAGGACTTCCTCCCTCAAGTAAAATGTTAGTCAGTCTCTAAGGTGCTACTAGATCTGGTTATGAATAATGAAACAGACTGGCTCGTTGAGCTGAGTGTGAGTGAGCGCTCTGGGAGTAGTGACCACAATATGATGCCATTCAAAATCCAATTAGAAAGAGGGAAAATGTCAACACAAAGACTTGAGCTCAGATTGGATTAGGGAAGATATTGAAAAGGTGAAGATGGAATCAGTTGAGGTGTGATACGTGGTGAGGTTGGTGCACAGAGCAACAGTATAACAACCGTGGTACATTTATAAAAAGAGCTACAGAATAAATTTACCCCTTCGAAAAAAAAAGGTCAACTAATAGTCCAAGGGTATTATGGGAAAATAAAGGTAAATAAATAAAAAGGTGTGAAAATAATTACAGTTGAGGAAGCGGGGTTATGAAGACGTGAAGGTATTAGACAGGGTGCAAAAAAGATTGATGAGAATGGTTCCAGGGATGAAGAACTTGACCTTGGGCAGGATTTTCCGATCTTGGGGCAAGCGCAGCCGGAAAATCCCACTCATTGGGAGTAATTTCCTTGGGGATGAGAAGTTTGAGAGATTTGATCGAGGTGTTCAAAATCATGAGGGGCCTGGACAGAGTAGACAGGGAGAAACTCTTCCCATTAGCAGAAGGATCGAGAACCAGAGGACACAGATCTGAGGTGATTGACAAAAGAAGCGATGGAGACACGAGGAGAATCTTTCCCACAGAGCGAGTGGTTAGGATCTGGAATGTGCTGCCTGAGAGCGTGGGGGAGGCAGGCTCAATCGAGACTTTTAAGAGGGAACTGGATGTTGTCTGAAAAGGAAGAACGTGCAAAGAAGGTGGGGGAGTGGCATTGCTCATTGGGAGAGCTGGAGCAGACACAATGGTCTGAACGGCCTCCTTCTGTGCTGTGACATTTATGATTCTGTGACAAGAATAATTTAAAAATTAAAGGAGAAAAATAAGAGGCTAAGAGTGAATAGGGGAAGCAAAGAGGGGATGTGTGGAAAAATATCAAAAAGCATCAGACAACAGAAGTTACAGAGGGACATAGATAGGATGCAAGACTGGGCGGAGAAGTGGCAGATGGACTTCAACCCAGATAAATGCGTCGTGGTGCATTTTGGCAGGTCAAATGGGATGAAGGAGTACAATATAAAGGGAAAGACTCTTAGTACTGTAGAGGATCAGAAGGACCTTGGGGTCTGGGTCCATAGGACTCTGAAATCGGCCCCGCAGGTGGAGGAGGTGGTTCAGAAGGCGTATGGTGTGCTGGCCTTTATCAATCGAGGGATTGAGTTTAGGAGTCCGGGGATAATGATGCAGCTATATAAGACCCTCGTCAGACCCCACTTGGAGTACTGTGCTCAGTTCTGGTCGCCTCATTACAGGAAGGATGTGGAAAAGATTGAAAGGGTGCAGAGGAGATTTACAAGGATGTTGCCTGGATTGAGTGACATGCCTTATGAGGATAGGCTGAGGGAGCTCGGTCTTTTCTCCTTGGAGAGACGTAGGATGAGAGGAGACCTAATAGAGGTGTATAAGATGTTGAGAGGCATAGATCGGGTGGACTCTCAGAGGCTTTTTCCCAGGGTGGAAATGTCTGCTATGAGAGGACACAGGTTTAAGGTGCTGGGGGGGTAGGTACAGGGGAGATGTCAGAGGTAAGTTTTTCACACAGAGGGTGGTGGGCGAGTGGAATCGGCTGCCGTCAGTGGTGGTGGAGGCGAACTCAATAGGGTCTTTTAAGAGACTCCTGGATGAGTACATGGAGCGTAATAGGATGGAGGGTTATAGGTAGGTCGAGAAGGTAGGGATGTGTTCGGCACAACTTGTGGGCCGAAGGGCCTGTTTGTGCTGTAGTTTTTCTATGTTTCTATGTTCTAACAGTGAGATATTTTAGCCGTGTCTGAATAAAAACACAATTGTCAATTGACAACCTCGGGGCCAAGATGCAGGAGATGAGTGGTTGCTCGAGCTCTACAAATGGTCATGGCACTGAGGTTTCATGTCCTTGGCTTGCTGTCACCTCCCATTAATTGGTCCTGTGGGCCTAGGCAGGCACTGTTGCCCAGCTGAATAATTGGGCCACACTCTGTAATCAAGTGAATCTTCATCTGTGTACCTCAGGTTGGAACATCTGGAATTGGATTAGCTCACAGTGTGAGGTCAAGTCACAGAACAGCTAAGCTATCCCATGATGCACTGCTAGAGTCTCAGAAGAAGCTGAATTTTAATTGTTCTGGTTTCAATCAGCGAGAGTTATACAGAGAACACTTCCTTAAGTAAGGAGACCAATACTGTACACAACACTCCAGGTGTGGTCCCACCAACGCCCTGTCCAACTGAAGCATAACCTCCTTAATTTTGTTAACAATCCGCTCACAATAAATGATAGCAATCTATTCGCTTTCCTAATTACTCATTGTACCTGCATACCAGCCTTTTGTGATCCATGCACTGGGACACTCAGATCCCTCTGCACCTCACAGCTCTGCGATTTCTCACCATTTGGATACTAAGCTTCTTTTTTATTCTTCCTGACAAAAGGGACAATTTTACACCTGCCCACATTATATTCCATTTGCCAGATCTTTGCCCACTCTCTTAACCTGTGTCCTTTTGTAGCCTCCTTATGTCCTTTTCACAATTTACTTTCCTACCTCTCCTTGTGTCATCAGCAAATTTAGCCACTATCCCTTCAGTCCCTTCATATAAATCCCTGTGGCACACATCCTGCCAACCCAAAAAAGACCCATTTATGCCAACTCTCTGCTTCCTGTTAGCTAGCCAATTTTCTAGTCAAGCCAATATCTTACACCCTACACCATAGCTTTTGTTTTTTGTAATAACCTTTGATGTAGCAGCTTCTGGAAATCTAAGTATGTTACATCCACCAGTTCCTGGGTATTAGAACAGTTCAGAGAATATTTACTAGACCAATACCAGGAATGGGCGGATTGTCTTATGAGGAAAGGTTGAAGAGATTAGATTTATATCCACTGGAGTTTAGAAGAGTAAGAGGTGACTTGATTGAAACCATTAGGATCCTAAGAGATCCCGACAGAGTTTTATATTCCTCTCTTTTGTCTGTGGTGGAGAGATGGACTTCCTCCAAGCTGTTCCAGCTCCTCAACTCTTAACTTGACTATAACTTGGTGGAAATCTTTCTGTGTGATGAACTTATAGCTGAGAGGTTTGAGCAATTCTGATGAAACCCCACAGCCTGTTTTCCTGGGACAGACTGGCAGAGATTGTACGGTGTTGTTGTGGGGAGTTGGAATAAACAGGGCAGGGATCTGGGTCAGAAGCAGTGGTATGAGTCTTGCCTCCTATCTAAAGCGTGCTGCCTCTCACTGAGGCACAGTTCCATGAGGGATGCCTGCTCTCTAGAAATCAAGTGTCCATTGTATGTGTGTGAGTTTAGACATTAAACAGCAGCAAATGTTTCAGGTGGGAATGTGTAATCAAATCCAATTCTACAATCACATAATGCCCCCAGAAAAGCAAGTCTTGCACAACCACTAAACAAAGCACTTTACAACTGATGAATACTTTTTGAAGTGTTGTCAAACCGTGTAAGAAGCCACGAGGAGATATTCCAATGGATTATCAGGGGAGATGATGTCCGAGTGGCATTATTGCTAGATTATTAATCCAGGAATTCAGCTCATCATCTGGGGACCCGGGTTCGATTCCCGCCACGGCAGTTGGTGAAATTTGAATTCAATAAAAAATATTTGGAATTAAGAATCTACTAATGACCATGAAACCATTGTCAATTGTTGTAAAAACCCATCTGGGTCACTCATGCCTTTTAGGGAAGGAAATCTGCTGTCCTTACCTGATCTGGCCTACACGTGACTCCAGAGCCACAGCAATGTGGTTGACTCTCAACTGCCCTCTGAAATGGCCTATTGAGCCACTCAGTTTCAAGGACAATTAAGGATGGGCAATAAATGCTGGCCAGCCAGCGACGCCCATGTCCCACGAGTGGACAGGATGGCCGGACAGACGGTAACATTAAGATAAAGGCAAATACTGCAGCTGCTGGAACGGTGACGGTTTGAGAATAGTAACATTGGTATTTAATGAAAACACAGACCAATCGAAACCCCCGATTACCAGTCAGGGGAGAGCAGCTATTTCAACCCAGCCCAGGGATTGAACCTGGACATTTCCTGTTCTTGATAGATGATAGAATGTCAGCTATCAGAACACAGATTGACCGTCATTATCTCACCATCCCCACATTGGGTTAAGCTCACTCAACCGGAGCCTTATCCTATTTCACCATGGCTCTTTCTTCATTCCTTCTTTAATTATTGATCAATTCCCCTTTAAGTGATGTTGTAGTCTCTCCCTCAGTTGGTCTCCTGTCGGAAATCATTTCACATTTTAACACTCCTTTAGGTGTCTTCCAACTTTTTCCTTTTAAAAAATTATTATTTTTTTACTCCAGCCTTAAAGTTACAAAGCCAGTGCTCAGAGTGGACCATGCAAACCCGAATCCATCTCTTTGCTTGCTCCAGAAAACCAAATTCAAACTGAATCCAATTCAAGGTTCCCACAAGAGAGACAAACAAGATCCAAGCTGACAAGGTACGGCACTACGCCCCATCCTGGGCTTGATCGGAGGCTTGGTCTTAGCCAAAAGGCTAAGCAGTGTTTGAGGGCGTTACCCACTAATCACATGTGACTAATTGGTAATCTAGTTGTGACTGATTGGGAATTAAAAATGTGATTAATTGCTTTCCTGAACAGCAAGTAACAGCCAAATTGTCCCATCCGCTGCAGGAATCATAGAGGGCGAGACAGAAAATTTGGGGGACCGTTTATAGGTCTGTTGAGCTTGGGGGCGGGAGTGTCCAGACTTGCGGTGCACACGGCCAGAGAATCCCACCCAACAAGTGAGCAACAGACACCATCACTGGTCATGTGATCTCATGTTGGTATTGTGTATGCATGTGAACTTTAACCTTTGGCAAGGCATCAGAAACCCCGAGTGTATATTTTGATCAAAATAATGGATAAAAGCAAATTACTGCGGATGCTGGAATCTGAAACCAAAAGAGAAAATGCTGGAAAATCTCAGCAGGTCTGGCAGCATCTGTACGGAGAGAAAAGAGCTGATGTTTCGAGCCCGGACGACCCTTTGTTAAAGCTCTAACAAAAGGTCATCTGGACTCGAAACGTCAGCTCTTTTCTCTCCTTCCAGATGCTGCCAGACCTGCTGAGATTTTCCAGCTTTTTTTCTTTTGGTGTATTTTGATCATTTTGAGTGTTTAATTTCCCTGGATACCGAATACTGGCAGATATTCAATCAGTTATTATAGAAATTGTGAATGGTGCATTTATATAGCACCATTCATAATCTCAGCATATCCCAAAGCACTTTAAAGTTAATTAAGTACTTATGAAGTGTAGATGCTGTTGTAAAGCAGGAAATGTGGCAGCCAATATGTACACAGTAAGATCCCACAATGACCACTGTAATGTCAATTCAGGGGTAATTAATCATCAGGACACCAGAGAGAAGGGCGGCACGGTAGCACAGTGGATAGCACAGCTCCAGGGACCTGGTTCGATTCCTGGCTTGGGTCACTGTCTGTGTGGAGTTTGCACATTCTCCTCGTGTCTGCGTGGGTTTCCTCCGGGTGCTCCGGTTTCCTTCCACAGTCCAAAGATGTGCAGGTTAGGTTGATTGGTCACGCTAAAATTGCCCTTAGTGTCCTGAGATGCGTAGGTTAGAGGGATTAGTGGGTAAATATGTAGGGATATGGGGGTAGGGTCTGGGTGGGATTGTGGTCGGTGCAGACTCGATGGGCCGAATGGCCTTTCTCTGTGCTGTAGGGTTTCTAAGATTCTAAGAACTCCCTAAATCATTGCTGAGGAGGTAGCATGTGGTCATTCCCATGCACATGAGGGAACAGGCAGTCTGATAGGCAAGATGGTACCTGTGACAGTGCAGCATTCCCTCAGTGTAGTCCCTGCGACACTGCAGCATTCCCTCAGTGTTGTACCTGTGACAGTGCAGCATTCCCTCAGTGTTGTACCTGTGACAGTGCAGCATTCCCTCAGTGTTGTACCTGTGACACTGCAGCATTCCCTCAGTGTGGTACCTGTGACAGTGCAGCATTCCCTCAGTGTGGTGCCTGTGACACTGCAGCATTCCCTCAGTGTGGTACCTGTGACAGTGCAGCATTCTCTCAGTGCGGTACCTGAGACACTGCAGCATTCCCTCAGTGTGGTACCTGTGACAGTGCAGCATTCCCTCAGTGTGGTACCTGTGACACTGCAGCATTCCCTCAGTGTGGTACCTGTGACAGTGCAGCATTCTCTCAGTGTGGTACCTGTGACAGTGCAGCATTCCCTCAGTGTGGTACCTGTGACAGTGCAGCATTCCCTCAGTGTGGTACCTGTGACACTGCAGCATTCTCTCAGTGAGGTACCTGTGACAGTGCAGTGAAGGTAGTGCAGTGCAGTGAAGGTAGACAAGTCCCCGGGCCCGGATGGAATGCATCCCAGGGTACTGAAAGAAATGGCTGAGGTAATAGCAGATGCGTCAGTAGTAATTTATCAAAATTCGCTGGACTCTGGGGTAGTGCCGGCTGACTGGAAAACAGCTACTGTTACGCCGCTGTTTAAAAAAGGAAGTAGACAAAAGGCGGGTAACTACAGGCCGGTTAGCTTAACGTCCGTAGTTGGGAAGATGCTAGAGTCCATTATTAAAGAGGAAATAACAGAGCACCTGAATAAGAATGGTTCGATCAAGCAGATGCAGCATGGATTCATGAAGGGAAAGTCGTGTTTGACGAATCTACTGGACTTTTATGAAGATGTAACGAGTGCAGTTGACAGAGGGGAACCGGTACCGGGATGTGGTGTTTTTAGATTTCCAGAAGGCGTTCGATAAGGTGCCTCACAAAAGGTTGCTGCAGAAGATTGGGGTACACAGAGTTAGGGGTAAGGTGTTGGCGTGGATTGGGGATTGGCTGTCTAACAGGAAGCAGAGAGTTGGGATAAATGGGTGCTTTTCTGGTTGGCAGTTGGTGACCAGTGGCGTGCCGCAGGGATCGGTGCTGGGGCCTCAATTGTTTACCATTTACATAGATGATCTGGAGGAGGGGACTGAATCTAGGGTATTCAAGTTTGCTGATGACACGAAGGTGAGTGGGAAAGCGAATTGCGTGGAGGACGCGGAAAGTCTGCAGAGAGATTTGGATAGGGTGAGCGAGTGGGCGAGGATCTGGCAGATGGAATATAACGTTAGCAAATGTGAGGTTATCCACTTTGGAAGAAATAATAGTAAATTGGAATATTATTTAAATGGAGAAAAATTACATCGTGCGACTGTGCAGAGGGACCTGGGGGTCCTTGTGCACGAATCGCAAAAACTCAGTCTGCAGGTGCAGCAGGTGATCAAGAAGGCGAATGGAATGTTGGCCTTAATCGCGAGGGGGATAGAATATAAAAGCAGGGAGGTCTTGCTGCAACTGTACAAGGCACTGGTGAGGCCGCAACTGGAGTACTGTGTGCAGTTTTGGTCCCCTTATTTGCGAAAGAATATATTGGCCTTGGAGGGAGTGCAGAGAAGGTTCACCAGGTTGATAACGGAGATGAGGGGTGTAGCTTATGAGGAGAGATTAAACAGATTGGGTCTGTACTCGTTGGAGTTTAGAAGGATGAGGGGTGATCTTATAGAGACATATAAGACAATGAAAGGGCTGGATAGGGTAGAGGTGGAGAGATTCTTTCCACTTAGAAGGGAAACCAGAACTAGAGGGCACAGCCTCAAAATAAGTGGGTGCCGGTTCAGAACAGAGTTGAGGGGGAACTTCTTCTCTCAGAGGGTAGTGAATCTCTGGAATTCTCTGCCCATTGAAGTGGTGGAGGCTACCTCGTTGAATATGTTTAAATCACGGGTAGATAGTTTTCTGATCAATAAGGGAATTAGGGGATATGGGGAGCAGGCGGTAAGTGGAACTGATTCGCTTCAGATCAGCCATGATCTTGTTGAATGGCTGGGCAGGCTCGAAGGGCCAGATGGCCTACTCCTGCTCCTATTTCTTATGTTCTTATGTTCGTATTCCCTCAGTGTGGTACCTGAGACAGTGCAGCATTCCCTCAGTGTGGTACATGTGACAGTGCAGCATTCCCTCAGTGTGGTACCTGTGACAGTGCAGCATTCCCTCAGTGTGGTACCTGTGACAGTGCAGCATTCCCTCAGTGTGTTACCTGCGACAGTGCAGCATCCCCTCAGTGTGGTACCTGTGACACTGCAGCATTCCCTCAGTGTTGTACCTGTGACACTGCAGCATTCCCTCAGTGTGGTCCCTGTGATAGTGCAGCATTCCCTCAGTGTGGTCCCTGTGATAGTGCAGCATCCCCTCAGTGTGATACCTGTGACACTGCAGCAATCCCTCACTGTTGTACCTGTGACACTGCAGCATTCCCTCAGTGTGGTACCTGTGACACTGCAGCATTCCCTCAGTGTGGTACCTGTGACAATGCAGCATTCCCTCAGTGTGGTACCTGTGACAATGCAGCATTCCCTCAATGTGGTCCCTGTGATAGTGCAGCATCCCCTCAGTGTGGTACCTGTGACAATGCAGCATTCCCTCAGTGTGGTACCTGTGACAGTGCAGCATTCCCTCAGTGTGATACCTGTGACAGTGCAGCATCCCCTCAGTGTGGTACCTGTGACAATGCAGCATTCCCTCAGTGTGGTACCTGTGACACTGCAGCATTCCCTCAGTGTGATACCTGTGACAATGCAGCATTCCCTCAGTGTGGTCCCTGTGATAGTGCAGCATCCCCTCAGTGTGGTACCTGTGACAATGCAGCATTCCATCAGTGTGGTACCTGTGACAATGCAGCATTCCCTCAGTGTGATACCTGTGACAATGCAGCATTCCCTCAGTGTGGTACCTGTGACACTGCAGCATTCCCTCAGTGTGATACCTGTGACAATGCAGCATTCCCTCAGTGTGGTCCCTGTGATAGTGCAGCATCCCCTCAGTGTGGTACCTGTGACAATGCAGCATTCCATCAGTGTGGTACCTGTGACAATGCAGCATTCCCTCAGTGTGATACCTGTGACAATGCAGCATCCCCTCAGTGTGGTACCTGTGACAATGCAGCATTCCCGCAGTGTGGTACCTGTGACAATGCAGCATTCCCTCAGTGTGGTCCCTGTGATAGTGCAGCATCCCCTCAGTGTGGTACCTGTCACAATGCAGCATCCCCTCAGTGTGGTACCTGCGACAATGCAGCATTCCCTCAGTGTGGTCCCTGTGACACTGCAGCATTCCCTCAGTGTGGTACCTGTGACAGTGCAGCATTCCCTCAGTGTGGTCCCTGTGATAGTGCAGCATCCCCTCAGTGTTGTACCTGTGACACTGCAGCATTCCCTCAGTGTGGTCCCTGTGATAGTGCAGCATCCCCTCAGTGTGGTACCTGTGACAGTGCAGCATTCCCTCAGTGTGGTACCTGTGACAGTGCAGCATTCCCTCAGTGTGGTACCTGTGACAGTGCAGCATTCCCTCAGTGTGGTACCTGTGACAGTGCAGCATTCCCTCAGTGTGGTACCTGCGACACTGCAGCATTCCCTCAGTGTGGTCCCTGCGACACTGCAGCATTCCTTCAGTGTTGTACCTGCGACACTGCAGCATTCCCTAAGTGTGGTGCCTGTGACAGTGCAGCATTCCCTCAGTGTTGTACCTGTGACACTGCAGCATTCCCTCAGTGTGGTACCTGAGACAGTGCAGCATTCCCTCAGTGTGGTCCCTGTGATAGTGCAGCATTCCCTCAGTGCAGTACCTGTGACAGAGCAGCATTCCCTCAGTGTTGTACCTGTGACACTGCAGCATTCCCTCAGTGTGGTTCCTGTGACACTGCAGCATTCCCTCAGTGTTGTACCTGTGACACTGCAGCATTCCCTCAGTGTGGTTCCTGTGACACTGCAGCATTCCCTCAGTGTTGTACCTGTGACAGTGCAGCATTCCCTCAGTGTGGTGCCTGTGACAGTGCAGCATTCCCTCAGTGTTGTACCTGTGACACTGCAGCATTCCCTCAGTGTTGTACCTGTGACAGTGCAGCATTCCCTCAGTGTGGTGCCTGTGACAGTGCAGCATTCCCTCAGTGTTGTACCTGTGACACTGCAGCATTCCCTCAGTGTAGTACCTGTGACAGTGCAGCATTCCCTCAGTGTGGTACCTGTGACAGAGCAGCATTCCCTCAGTGTGGTCCCTGTGACAGAGCAGCATTCCCTCAGTGTGGTCCCTGTGACACTGCAGCATTCCCTCAGTGTGGTACCTGTGACAGTGCAGCATTCCCTCAGTGTAGTACATGTGACAGTGCAGCATTCCCTCAGTGTGATACCTGTGACAGTGCAGCATTCCCTCAGTGTGATACCTGCGACTTTGCAGCATTTCCTCAGTGTGGTTCCTGTGACAGTGCAGCATTCCCTCAATGTGGTACCTGTGACACTGCAGCATTCCCTCAGTGTTGTACCTGTGACAGTGCAGCATTCCCTCAGTGTGGTCCCTGTGACACTGCAGCATTCCCTCAGTGTGGTCCCTGCGACAGTGCAGCATTCCCTCAGTGTGGTACCTGTGACACTGCAGCATTCCCTCAGTGTGGTCCCTGTGACACTGCAGCATTCCCTCAGTGTGATACCTGTGACAGTGCAGCATTCCCTCAGTGTGGTCCCAGCGACACTGCAGCATTCCCTCAGTGTTGTACCTGCGACACTGCAGCATTCCCTCAGTGTGGTACCTGAGACAGTGCAGCATTCCCTCAGTGTGGTCCCTGTGATAGTGCAGCATTCCCGCAATGTAGTACATGTGACAGTGCAGCATTCCCTCAGTGTGGGACCTGTGACAGTCCAGCATTCCCTCAGTGTGGTACCTGTGACAGTGCAGCATTCCCTCAGTGTGATACCTGTGACAGTGCAGCATTCCCTCAGTGTGATACCTGCGACATTGCAGCATTCCCTCAGTGTGATACCTGCGACAGTGCAGCATTCCCTCAGTGTGATACCTGTGACAGTGCAGCATTCCCTCAGTGTGATACCTGTGACAGTGCAGCATTCCCTCAGTGTGGTTCCTGTGACAGTGCAGCATTCCCTCAGTGTGGTACCTGTGACACTGCAGCATTCCCTCAGTGGAGCCCCTGTGACACTGCAGCATTCCCTCAGTGTGGTACCTGTGATAGTGCAGCATCCCCTCAGTGTGATACCTGTGACACTGCAGCATTCCCTCAGTGTGGTACCTGTGACACTGCAGCATTCCCTCAGTGTGGTACCTGCGACAATGCAGCATCCCCTCAGTGTGGTACCTGTGACAGTGCAGCATTCCCTCAGTGTGGTACCTGCGACAATGCAGCATTCCCTCAGTGTGGTACCTGTGACAGTGCAGCATTCCCTCAGTGTGATACCTGTGACACTGCAGCATTCCCTCAGTGTGGTCCCTGTGACAGTGCAGCATTCCCTCAGTGTGGTCCCTGTGATAGTGCAGCATTCCCTCAGTGTGGTCCCTGTGACAGTGCAGCATTCCCTCAGTGTGGTCCCTGTGATAGTGCAGCATTCCCTCAGTGTGGTACCTGTGACAATGCAGCATCCCCTCAGTGTGGTCCCTGTGATAGTGCAGCATCCCCGCAGTGTGATACCTGTGACACTGCAGCATCCCCTCAGTGTGGTACCTGTGACAATGCAGCATTCCCTCAGTGTGGTACCTGTGACAATGCAGCATTCCCTCAGTGTGGTACCTGTGACAATGCAGCATTCCCTCAGTGTGGTACCTGTGACAATGCAGCATTCCCTCAGTGTGGTACCTGTGACAATGCAGCATTCCCTCAGTGTGGTCCCTGTGATAGTGCAGCATCCCCTCAGTGTGGTACCTGTGACAATGCAGCATTCCCTCAGTGTGGTACCTGTGACAGTGCAGCATCCCCTCAGTGTGGTACCTGTGACAATGCAGCATTCCCTCAGTGTGGTACCTGTGACAATGCAGCATTCCCTCAGTGTGGTACCTGTGACAGTGCAGCATCCCCTCAGTGTGGTACCTGTGACAATGCAGCATTCCCTCAGTGTGGTACCTGTGACAATGCAGCATTCCCTCAGTGTGGTACCTGTGACAATGCAGCATTCCCTCAGTGTGGTACCTGTGACAGTGCAGCATCCCCTCAGTGTGGTACCTGTGATAATGCAGCATCCCCTCAGTGTGGTACCTGTGACAATGCAGCATTCCCTCAGTGTGGTACGTGTGACAGTGCAGCATTCCCTCAGTGTGGTACCTGTGACAATGCAGCATTCCCTCAGTGTAGTACATGTGACAGTGCAGCATTCCGTCAGTGTGGTACCTGTGACACTGCAGCATTCCCTCAGTGTGGTACCTGTGACACTGCAGCATTCCCTCAGTGTGATACCTGTGACAGTGCAGCATCCCCTCAGTGTAGTCCCTGTGACACTGCAGCATTCCCTCAGTGTGGTACCTGTGACAGTGCAGCATTCCCTCAGTGTAGTCCCTGTGACAGTGCAGCATTCCCTCAGTGTGGTACCTGTGACAGTGCAGCATTCCCTCAGTGTAGTACCTGTGACAGTGCAGCATTCCCTCAGTGTAGTCCCTGTGACAGTGCAGCATCCCCTCAGTGTAGTCCCTGTGACACTGCAGCATCCCCTCAGTGTGGTACCTGTGACAGTGCAGCATTCCCTCAGTGTGGTACCTGTGACAGTGCAGCATTCCCTCAGTGTGGTACCTGTGACACTGCAGCATTCCCTCAGTGTGGTACCTGTGACAATGCAGCATTCCCTCAGTGTGGTCCCTGTGACAATGCAGCATTCCCTCAGTGTGGTACCTGTGACACTGCAGCATTCCCTCAGTGTGGTCCCTGTGACAGTGCAGCATTCCCTCAGTGTGGTACCTGTGACAGTGCAGCATTCCCTCAGTGTGATACCTGCGACTTTGCAGCATTCCCTCAGTGTGGTACCTGTGACACTGCAGCATTCCCTCAGTGTTGTACCTGTGACAGTGCAGCAGTCCCTCAGTGTGGTCCCTGTGACACTGCAGCATTCCCTCAGTGTGGTCCCTGCGACAGTGCAGCATTCCCTCAGTGTGGTACCTGTGACACTGCAGCATTCCCTCAGTGTGGTCCCTGTGACACTGCAGCATTCCCTCAGTGTGATACCTGTGACAGTGCAGCATTCCCTCAGTGTGGTCCCTGCGACACTGCAGCATTCCCTCAGTGTTGTACCTGCGACACTGCAGCATTCCCTCAGTGTGGTGCCTGTGACAGTGCAGCATTCCCTCAGTGTTATACCTGCGACACTGCAGCATTCCCTCAGTGTGGTCCCTGTGACACTGCAGCATTCCCTCAGTGTGGTCCCTGTGATAGTGCAGCATCCCCTCAGTGTGGTCCCTGTGACAGTCCAGCATTCCCGCAGTGTAGTACATGTCACAGTGCAGCATTCCCTCAGTGTGGTACCTGTGACAATGCAGCATTCCCTCAGTGTGATACCTGTGACAATGCAGCATTCCCTCAATGTGGTCCCTGTGATAGTGCAGCATCCCCTCAGTGTGGTACCTGTGACAATGCAGCATTCCCTCAGTGTGGTACCTGTGACAATGCAGCATTCCCTCAGTGTGGTACCTGTGACAATGCAGCATTCCCTCAGTGTGGTACCTGTGACAATGCAGCATTCCCTCAGTGTGGTACCTGTGACAATGCAGCATCCCCTCAGTGTGGTACCTGTGACACTGCAGCATTCCCTCAGTGTGATACCTGTGACAATGCAGCATTCCCTCAGTGTGGTCCCTGTGATAGTGCAGCATTCCCTCAGTGCAGTACCTGTGACACTGCAGCATTCCCTCAGTGTGGTACCTGTGACAGTGCAGCATTCCCTCAGTGTGGTACCTGTGACAGTGCAGCATTCCCTCAGTGTGGTACCTGAGACAGTGCAGCATTCCCTCAGTGTGTTCCCTGTGACACTGCAGCATTCCCTCAGTGTGGTACCTGAGACAGTGCAGCATTCCCTCAGTGTGTTCCCTGTGACAGTGCAGCATTCCCTCAGTGTGGTACCTGTGACAGTGCAGCATTCCCTCAGTGTGGTACCTGTGACAGAGCAGCATTCCCTCAGTGTGGTCCCTGTGACACTGCAGCATTCCCTCAGTGTAGTACCTGTGACAGTGCAGCATTCCCTCAGTGTGGTACCTGTGACAGAGCAGCATTCCCTCAGTGTGGTCCCTGTGACAGAGCAGCATTCCCTCAGTGTGGTCCCTGTGACACTGCAGCATTCCCTCAGTGTAGTACCTGTGACAATGCAGCATTCCCTCAGTGTGGTACCTGTGGCAGTGCAGCATTCCCTCAGTGTGGTACCTGAGACAGTGCAGCATTCCCTCAGTGTGGTACCTGTGACAGTGCAGCATTCCCTCAGTGTGGTACCTGTGACAGTGCAGCATTCCCTCAGTGTGGTACCTGTGACAGTGCAGCATTCCCTCAGTGTGGTACCTGTGACAGTGCAGCATTCCCTCAGTGTGATACCTGTGACAGTGCAGCATTCCCTCAGTGTGGTACCTGTGACAGTGCAGCATTCCCTCAGTGTGGTACCTGTGACAGTGCAGCATTCCCTCAGTGTGATACCTGTGACAGTGCAGCATTCCCTCAGTGTTGTACCTGTGACAGTGCAGCATTCCCTCAGTGTTGTACCTGTGACAGGGCAGCATTCCCTCAGTGTGGTCCCTGTGACACTGCAGCATTCCCTCAGTGTGGTCCCTGCGACAGTGCAGCATTCCCTCAGTGTGGTACCTGTGACACTGCAGCATTCCCTCAGTGTGGTCCCTGTGACACTGCAGCATTCCCTCAGTGTGATACCTGTGACAGTGCAGCATTCCCTCAGTGTGGTCCCTGCGACACTGCAGCATTCCCTCAGTGTTGTACCTGCGACACTGCAGCATTCCCTCAGTGTGGTGCCTGTGACAGTGCAGCATTCCCTCAGTGTTATACCTGCGACACTGCAGCATTCCCTCAGTGTGGTACCTGAGACAGTGCAGCATTCCCTCAGTGTGGTCCCTGTGATAGTGCAGCATCCCCTCAGTGTGGTCCCTGTGACAGTCCAGCATTCCCGCAATGTAGTACATGTGACAGTGCAGCATTCCCTCAGTGTGGTACCTGTGACAGTCCAGCATTCCCTCAGTGTGGTACCTGTGACATTGCAGCATTCCCTCAGTGTGGTACCTGTGACAGTCCAGCATTCCCGCAATGTAGTACATGTGACAGTGCAGCATTCCCTCAGTGTGGTACCTGTGACAGTGCAGCATTCCCTCAGTGTGATACCTGCGACATTGCAGCATTCCCTCAGTGTTGTTCCTGTGACAGTGCAGCATTCCCTCAGTGTGGTACCTGTGACACTGCAGCATTCCCTCAGTGGAGCCCCTGTGACACTGCAGCATTCCCTCAGTGTGGTACCTGTGATAGTGCAGCATCCCCTCAGTGTGATACCTGTGACACTGCAGCATTCCCTCAGTGTGGTACCTGTGACACTGCAGCATTCCCTCAGTGTGGTACCTGCGACAATGCAGCATCCCCTCAGTGTGGTACCTGTGACACTGCAGCATTCCCTCAGTGTGGTACCTGTGACACTGCAGCATTCCCTCCGTGTGATACCTGTGACACTGCAGCATTCCCTCAGTGTGGTCCCTGTGACAGTGCAGCATTCCCTCAGTGTGGTCCCTGTGATAGTGCAGCATCCCCTCAGTGTGGTACCTGTGACAATGCAGCATCCCCTCAGTGTGGTCCCTGTGATAGTGCAGCATCCCCGCAGTGTGATACCTGTGACACTGCAGCATCCCCTCAGTGTGGTACCTGTGACAATGCAGCATTCCCTCAGTGTGGTCCCTGTGACACTGCAGCATCCCCTCAGTGTGGTACCTGTGACAATGCAGCATTCCCTCAGTGTGGTACCTGTGACAATGCAGCATTCCCTCAGTGTGGTACCTGTGACAATGCAGCATTCCCTCAGTGTGGTACCTGTGACAATGCAGCATTCCCTCAGTGTGGTCCCTGTGATAGTGCAGCATCCCCTCAGTGTGGTACCTGTGACAATGCAGCATCCCCTCAGTGTAGTACATGTGACAGTGCAGCATCCCCTCAGTGTGGTACCTGTGACAATGCAGCATCCCCTCAGTGTGGTACCTGTGACAATGCAGCATTCCCTCAGTGTGGTACCTGTGATAGTGCAGCATCCCCTCAGTGTGGTACCTGTGACAATGCAGCATCCCCTCAGTGTAGTACATGTGACAGTGCAGCATCCCCTCAGTGTGGTACCTGTGACAGTGCAGCATTCCCTCAGTGTTGTACCTGTGACAGTGCAGCATTCCCTCAGTGTAGTACCTGTGACAGTGCAGCATTCCCTCAGTGTAGTACATGTGACAGTGCAGCATTCCCTCAGTGTGGTACCTGTGACAGTGCAGCATTCCCTCAGTGTGGTACCTGTGACAGTGCAGCATTCCCTCAGTGTGGTACCTGTGACACTGCAGCATTCCCTCAGTGTGGTCCCTGTGACACTGCAGCATTCCCTCAGTGTGGTCCCTGCGACAGTGCAGCATTCCCTCAGTGTGGTACCTGTGACACTGCAGCATTCCCTCAGTGTGGTCCCTGCGACAGTGCAGCATTCCCTCAGTGTGGTACCTGTGACACTGCAGCATTCCCTCAGTGTGGTCCCTGTGACACTGCAGCATTCCCTCAGTGTGATACCTGTGACAGTGCAGCATTCCCTCAGTGTGGTCCCTGCGACACTGCAGCATTCCCTCAGTGTTGTACCTGCGACACTGCAGCATTCCCTCAGTGTGGTGCCTGTGACAGTGCAGCATTCCCTCAGTGTTATACCTGCGACACTGCAGCATTCCCTCAGTGTGGTACCTGAGACAGTGCAGCATTCCCTCAGTGTGGTCCCTGTGATAGTGCAGCATCCCCTCAGTGTGGTCCCTGTGACAGTCCAGCATTCCCGCAATGTAGTACATGTGACAGTGCAGCATTCCCTCAGTGTGGTACCTGTGACAGTCCAGCATTCCCTCAGTGTGGTACCTGTGACATTGCAGCATTCCCTCAGTGTGGTACCTGTGACAGTCCAGCATTCCCGCAATGTAGTACATGTGACAGTGCAGCATTCCCTCAGTGTGGTACCTGTGACAGTGCAGCATTCCCTCAGTGTGATACCTGCGACATTGCAGCATTCCCTCAGTGTTGTTCCTGTGACAGTGCAGCATTCCCTCAGTGTGGTACCTGTGACACTGCAGCATTCCCTCAGTGGAGCCCCTGTGACACTGCAGCATTCCCTCAGTGTGGTACCTGTGATAGTGCAGCATCCCCTCAGTGTGATACCTGTGACACTGCAGCATTCCCTCAGTGTGGTACCTGTGACACTGCAGCATTCCCTCAGTGTGGTACCTGCGACAATGCAGCATCCCCTCAGTGTGGTACCTGTGACACTGCAGCATTCCCTCAGTGTGGTACCTGTGACACTGCAGCATTCCCTCCGTGTGATACCTGTGACACTGCAGCATTCCCTCAGTGTGGTCCCTGTGACAGTGCAGCATTCCCTCAGTGTGGTCCCTGTGATAGTGCAGCATCCCCTCAGTGTGGTACCTGTGACAATGCAGCATCCCCTCAGTGTGGTCCCTGTGATAGTGCAGCATCCCCGCAGTGTGATACCTGTGACACTGCAGCATCCCCTCAGTGTGGTACCTGTGACAATGCAGCATTCCCTCAGTGTGGTCCCTGTGACACTGCAGCATCCCCTCAGTGTGGTACCTGTGACAATGCAGCATTCCCTCAGTGTGGTACCTGTGACAATGCAGCATTCCCTCAGTGTGGTACCTGTGACAATGCAGCATTCCCTCAGTGTGGTACCTGTGACAATGCAGCATTCCCTCAGTGTGGTCCCTGTGATAGTGCAGCATCCCCTCAGTGTGGTACCTGTGACAATGCAGCATCCCCTCAGTGTAGTACATGTGACAGTGCAGCATCCCCTCAGTGTGGTACCTGTGACAATGCAGCATCCCCTCAGTGTGGTACCTGTGACAATGCAGCATTCCCTCAGTGTGGTACCTGTGATAGTGCAGCATCCCCTCAGTGTGGTACCTGTGACAATGCAGCATCCCCTCAGTGTAGTACATGTGACAGTGCAGCATCCCCTCAGTGTGGTACCTGTGACAGTGCAGCATTCCCTCAGTGTTGTACCTGTGACAGTGCAGCATTCCCTCAGTGTAGTACCTGTGACAGTGCAGCATTCCCTCAGTGTAGTACATGTGACAGTGCAGCATTCCCTCAGTGTGGTACCTGTGACAGTGCAGCATTCCCTCAGTGTGGTACCTGTGACAGTGCAGCATTCCCTCAGTGTGGTACCTGTGACACTGCAGCATTCCCTCAGTGTGGTCCCTGTGACACTGCAGCATTCCCTCAGTGTGGTCCCTGCGACAGTGCAGCATTCCCTCAGTGTGGTACCTGTGACACTGCAGCATTCCCTCAGTGTGGTCCCTGTGACACTGCAGCATTCCCTCAGTGTGATACCTGTGACAGTGCAGCATTCCCTCAGTTTGGTCCCTGCGACACTGCAGCATTCCCTCAGTGTTGTACCTGCGACACTGCAGCATTCCCTCAGTGTGGTGCCTGTGACAGTGCAGCATTCCCTCAGTGTTATACCTGCGACACTGCAGCATTCCCTCAGTGTTGTACCTGAGACAGTGCAGCATTCCCTCAGTGTGGTCCCTGTGATAGTGCAGCATTCCCTCAGTATGGTCCCTGTGACAGTCCAGCATTCCCGCAGTGTAGTACATGTGACAGTGCAGCATTCCCTCAGTGTGGTACCTGTGACAGTCCAGCATTCCCTCAGTGTGGTACCTGTGACAGTGCAGCATTCCCTCAGTGTGATACCTGTGACAGTCCAGCATTCCCTCAGTGTGGTACCTGTGACAGTGCAGCATTCCCTCAGTGTGATACCTGTGACAGTGCAGCATTCCCTCAGTGTGATACCTGCGACATTGCAGCATTCCCTCAGTGTGGTACCTGTGACACTGCAGCATTCCCTCAGTGGAGCCCCTGTGACACTGCAGCATTCCCTCAGTGTGGTACCTGTGATAGTGCAGCATCCCCTCAGTGTGGTACCTGTGACAGTGCAGCATTCCCTCAGTGTGGTACCTGTGACAATGCAGCATTCCCTCAGTGTGGTCCCTGTGATAGTGCAGCATCCCCTCAGTGTGGTACCTGTCACAATGCAGCATCCCCTCAGTGTGGTACCTGCGACAATGCAGCATTCCCTCAGTGTGGTCCCTGTGACACTGCAGCATTCCCTCAGTGTGGTACCTGTGACAGTGCAGCATTCCCTCAGTGTGGTCCCTGTGATAGTGCAGCATCCCCTCAGTGTTGTACCTGTGACACTGCAGCATTCCCTCAGTGTGGTCCCTGTGATAGTGCAGCATCCCCTCAGTGTGGTACCTGTGACAGTGCAGCATTCCCTCAGTGTGGTACCTGTGACAGTGCAGCATTCCCTCAGTGTGGTACCTGTGACAGTGCAGCATCCCCTCAGTGTGATACCTGTGACAGTGCAGCATCCCCTCAGTGTGTTACCTGAGACAGTGCAGCATTCCCTCAGTGTGGTACCTGTGACAGTGCAGCATTCCCTCAGTGTGGTACCTGTGACAGTGCAGCATTCCCTCAGTGTGGTACCTGCGACACTGCAGCATTCCCTCAGTGTGGTCCCTGCGACACTGCAGCATTCCTTCAGTGTTGTACCTGCGACACTGCAGCATTCCCTCAGTGTGGTACCTGTGACACTGCAGCATTCCCTAAGTGTGGTGCCTGTGACAGTGCAGCATTCCCTCAGTGTTGTACCTGTGACACTGCAGCATTCCCTCAGTGTGGTACCTGAGACAGTGCAGCATTCCCTCAGTGTTGTACCTGCGACACTGCAGCATTCCCTCAGTGTGGTACCTGTGACACTGCAGCATTCCCTAAGTGTGGTGCCTGTGACAGTGCAGCATTCCCTCAGTGTTGTACCTGTGACACTGCAGCATTCCCTCAGTGTGGTCCCTGTGATAGTGCAGCATTCCCTCAGTGCAGTACCTGTGACAGAGCAGCATTCCCTCAGTGTTGTACCTGTGACACTGCAGCATTCCCTCAGTGTGGTACCTGAGACAGTGCAGCATTCCCTCAGTGTGTTCCCTGTGACAGTGCAGCATTCCCTCAGTGTGGTACCTGTGACAGTGCAACATTCCCTCAGTGTGGTACCTGTGACACTGCAGCATTCCCTCAGTGTGATACCTGTGACAGAGCAGCATTCCCTCAGTGTGGTCCCTGTGACAGAGCCGCATTCCCTCGGTGTGGTCCCTGTGACACTGCAGCATTCCCTCAGTGTGGTACCTGTGACAGTGCAGCATTCCCTCAGTGTGGTACCTGTGACATTGCAGCATTCCCTCAGTGTGATACCTGCGACTTTGCAGCATTTCCTCAGTGTGGTACCTGTGACAGTGCAGCATTCCCTCAGTGTGGTACCTGTGACAGTGCAGCATTCCCTCAGTGTGGTACCTGTGACAGTGCAGCATTCCCTCAGTGTAGTACCTGTGACAGTGCAGCATTCCCTCAGTGTGATACCTGCGACTTTGCAGCATTCCCTCAGTGTGGTACCTGTGACAGTGCAGCATTCCCTCAGTGTGGTACCTGTGACAGTGCAGCATTCCCTCAGTGTGATACCTGTGACAGTGCAGCATTCCCTCAGTGTGATACCTGCGACTTTGCAGCATTTCCTCAGTGTGGTTCCTGTGACAGTGCAGCATTCCCTCAGTGTGGTACCTGTGACAGTGCAGCATTCCCTCAGTGTGGTACCTGTGACAGTGCAGCATTCCCTCAGTGTGGTCCCTGCGACACTGCAGCATTCCCTCAGTGTTGTACCTGCGACACTGCAGCATTCCCTCAGTGTGGTGCCTGTGACAGTGCAGCATTCCCTCAGTGTTATACCTGCGACACTGCAGCATTCCCTCAGTGTGGTACCTGTGACAGTGCAGCATTCCCTCAGTGTGATACCTGCGACTTTGCAGCATTCCCTCAATGTGGTACCTGTGACACTGCAGCATTCCCTCAGTGTTGTACCTGTGACAGTGCAGCATTCCCTCAGTGTGGTCCCTGTGACACTGCAGCATTCCCTCAGTGTGGTCCCTGCGACAGTGCAGCATTCCCTCAGTGTGGTACCTGTGACACTGCAGCATTCCCTCAGTGTGGTCCCTGTGACACTGCAGCATTCCCTCAGTGTGATACCTGTGACAGTGCAGCATTCCCTCAGTGTGGTCCCTGCGACACTGCAGCATTCCCTCAGTGTTGTACCTGCGACACTGCAGCATTCCCTCAGTGTGGTGCCTGTGACAGTGCAGCATTCCCTCAGTGTTATACCTGCGACACTGCAGCATTCCCTCAGTGTGGTATCTGAGACAGTGCAGCATTCCCTCAGTGTGGTCCCTGTGATAGTGCAGCATCCCCTCAGTGTGGTCCCTGTGACAGTGCAGCATTCCCGCAATGTAGTACATGTGACAGTGCAGCATTCCCTCAGTGTGGTACCTGTGACAGTCCAGCATTCCCTCAGTGTGGTACCTGTGACAGTGCAGCATTCCCTCAGTGTGATACCTGTGACAGTGCAGCATTCCCTCAGTGTGATACCTGCGACATTGCAGCATTCCCTCAGTGTTGTTCCTGTGACAGTGCAGCATTCCCTCAGTGTGGTACCTGTGACACTGCAGCATTCCCTCAGTGTGGTACCTGTGATAGTGCAGCATCCCCTCAGTGTGATACCTGTGACACTGCAGCATTCCCTCAGTGTGGTACCTGTGACACTGCAGCATTCCCTCAGTGTGGTACCTGCGACAATGCAGCATCCCCTCAGTGTGGTACCTGTGACACTGCAGCATTCCCTCAGTGTGGTACCTGTGACAGTGCAGCATTCCCTCCGTGTGATACCTGTGACACTGCAGCATTCCCTCAGTGTGGTCCCTGTGACAGTGCAGCATTCCCTCAGTGTGGTCCCTGTGATAGTGCAGCATCCCCTCAGTGTGGTACCTGTGACAATGCAGCATCCCCTCAGTGTGGTCCCTGTGATAGTGCAGCATCCCCGCAGTGTGATACCTGTGACACTGCAGCATCCCCTCAGTGTGGTACCTGTGACAATGCAGCATTCCCTCCGTGTGATACCTGTGACACTGCAGCATCCCCTCAGTGTGGTACCTGTGACAATGCAGCATTCCCTCAGTGTGGTCCCTGTGATAGTGCAGCATCCCCTCAGTGTGGTACCTGTGACAATGCAGCATTCCCTCAGTGTGGTACCTGTGACAATGCAGCATTCCCTCAGTGTGGTACCTGTGACAATGCAGCATTCCCTCAGTGTGGTACCTGTGACAATGCAGCATTCCCTCAGTGTGGTCCCTGTGATAGTGCAGCATCCCTTCAGTGTGGTACCTGTGACAATGCAGCATTCCCTCAGTGTGGTACCTGTGACAATGCAGCATTCCCTCAGTGTGGTACCTGTGACAGTGCAGCATCCCCTCAGTGTGGTACCTGTGACAATGCAGCATTCCCTCAGTGTGGTACCTGTGACAATGCAGCATTCCCTCAGTGTGGTACCTGTGACAATGCAGCATTCCCTCAGTGTGGTACCTGTGACAGTGCAGCATCCCCTCAGTGTGGTACCTGTGACAATGCAGCATTCCCTCAGTGTGGTACCTGTGACAATGCAGCATCCCCTCAGTGTGGTACCTGTGACAATGCAGCATCCCCTCAGTGTAGTACCTGTGACAGTGCAGCATTCCCTCAGTGTGGTACCTGTGACAGTGCAGCATTCCCTCAGTGTAGTACCTGTGACAGTGCAGCATTCCCTCAGTGTGGTACCTGTGACAGTGCAGCATTCCCTCAGTGTGATACCTGTGACAGTGCAGCATTCCCTCAGTGTGATACCTGCGACTTTGCAGCATTCCCTCAGTGTGGTTCCTGTGACAGTGCAGCATTCCCTCAGTGTGGTACCTGTGACACTGCAGCATTCCCTCAGTGTGGTACCTGTGACACTGCAGCATTCCCTCAGTGTGGTCCCTGCGACAGTGCAGCATTCCCTCAGTGTGGTACCTGTGACACTGCAGCATTCCCTCAGTGTGGTCCCTGTGACACTGCAGCATTCCCTCAGTGTGGTCCCTGCGACAGTGCAGCATTCCCTCAGTGTGGTACCTGTGACACTGCAGCATTCCCTCAGTGTGGTCCCTGTGACACTGCAGCATTCCCTCAGTGTGGTCCCTGCGACAGTGCAGCATTCCCTCAGTGTGGTACCTGTGACACTGCAGCATTCCCTCAGTGTGGTCCCTGTGACACTGCAGCATTCCCTCAGTGTGATACCTGTGACAGTGCAGCATTCCCTCAGTGTGGTCCCTGCGACACTGCAGCATTCCCTCAGTGTTGTACCTGCGACACTGCAGCATTCCCTCAGTGTGGTACCTGAGACAGTGCAGCATTCCCTCAGTGTTATACCTGCGACACTGCAGCATTCCCTCAGTGTGGTCCCTGAGACAGTGCAACATTCCCTCAGTGTGGTACCTGTGACACTGCAGCATTCCCTCAGTGTGGTCCCTGTGACACTGCAGCATTCCCTCAGTGTGGTCCCTGTGACAGTGCAGCATTCCCTCAGTGTGGTACCTGTGACACTGCAGCATTCCCTCAGTGTGGTCCCTGTGACACTGCAGCATTCCCTCAGTGTGGTCCCTGCGACAGTGCAGCATTCCCTCAGTGTGGTACCTGTGACACTGCAGCATTCCCTCAGTGTGGTCCCTGTGACACTGCAGCATTCCCTCAGTGTGATACCTGTGACAGTGCAGCATTCCCTCAGTGTGGTCCCTGCGACACTGCAGCATTCCCTCAGTGTTGTACCTGCGACACTGCAGCATTCCCTCAGTGTGGTACCTGAGACAGTGCAGCATTCCCTCAGTGTGGTACCTGTGACAGTGCAGCATTCCCTCAGTGTTATACCTGCGACAGTGCAACATTCCCTCAGTGTGGTCCCTGTGATAGTGCAGCATCCCCTCAGTGTGGTCCCTGTGACAGTCCAGCATTCCCGCAATGTAGTACATGTGACAGTGCAGCATTCCCTCAGTGTGGTACCTGTGACAGTCCAGCATTCCCTCAGTGTGGTACCTGTGACATTGCAGCATTCCCTGTGTTGTTCCTGTGACAGTGCAGCATTCCCTCAGTGTGGTACCTGTGACACTGCAGCATTCCCTCAGTGGAGCCCCTGTGACACTGCAGCATTCCCTCAGTGTGGTACCTGTGATAGTGCAGCATCCCCTCAGTGTGATACCTGTGACACTGCAGCATTCCCTCAGTGTGGTACCTGTGACACTGCAGCATTCCCTCAGTGTGGTACCTGCGACAATGCAGCATCCCCTCAGTGTGGTACCTGTGACACTGCAGCATTCCCTCAGTGTGGTACCTGTGACAGTGCAGCATTCCCTCAGTGTGATACCTGTGACACTGCAGTATTCCCTCAGTGTGGTCCCTGTGACAGTGCAGCATTCCCTCAGTGTGGTCCCTGTGATAGTGCAGCATCCCCTCAGTGTGGTACCTGTGACAATGCAGCATCCCCTCAGTGTGGTCCCTGTGATAGTGCAGCATCCCCGCAGTGTGATACCTGTGACACTGCAGCATCCCCTCAGTGTGGTACCTGTGACAATGCAGCATTCCCTCAGTGTGGTCCCTGTGATAGTGCAGCATCCCCTCAGTGTGGTACCTGTGACAATGCAGCATTCCCTCAGTGTGGTACCTGTGACAATGCAGCATTCCCTCAGTGTGGTACCTGTGACAATGCAGCATTCCCTCAGTGTGGTACCTGTGACAATGCAGCATTCCCTCAGTGTGATCCCTGTGATAGTGCAGCATCCCCTCAGTGTGGTACCTGTGACAATGCAGCATTCCCTCAGTGTGGTACCTGTGACAATGCAGCATTCCCTCAGTGTGGTACCTGTGACAGTGCAGCATCCCCTCAGTGTGGTACCTGTGACAATGCAGCATTCCCTCAGTGTGGTCCCTGTGACAATGCAGCATTCCCTCAGTGTGGTACCTGTGACAATGCAGCATTCCCTCAGTGTGGTACCTGTGACAGTGCAGCATCCCCTCAGTGTGGTACCTGTGACAATGCAGCATCCCCTCAGTGTGGTACCTGTGACAATGCAGCATCCCCTCAGTGTAGTACCTGTGACAATGCAGCATTCCCTCAGTGTGGTACCTATGACAGTGCAGCATTCCCTCAGTGTAGTACCTGTGACAATGCAGCATTCCCTCAGTGTGGTACCTGTGACACTGCAGCATTCCCTCAGTGTGGTACCTGTGACACTGCAGCATTCCCTCAGTGTGGTCCCTTCGACAGTGCAGCATTCCCTCAGTGTGGTGCCTGTGACAGTGCAGCATTCCCTCAGTGTAGTACCTGTGACAGTGCAGCATTCCCTCAGTGTGGTCCCTGTGACACTGCAGCATTCCCTCAGTGTGGTCCCTTCGACAGTGCAGCATTCCCTCAGTGTGGTGCCTGTGACAGTGCAGCATTCCCTCAGTGTGGTGCCTGTGACAATGCAGCATTCCCTCAGTGTGGTCCCTGTGATAGTGCAGCATTCCCTCAGTGTGATACCTGAGACAGTGCAGCATTCCCTCAGTGTGGTCCCTGTGATAGTGCAGCATTCCCTCAGTGTGGTGCCTGTGACACTGCAGCATTCCCTCAGTGTGGTACCTGAGACAGTGCAGCATTCCCTCAGTGTGGTCCCTGTGATAGTGCAGCATCCCCTCAGTGTGGTACCTGAGACAGTGCAGCATTCCCTCAGTGTGGTCCCTGTGATAGTGCAGCATCCCCTCAGTGTGGTCCCTGTGACAGTGCAGCATTCCCTCAGTGTAGTACATGTGACAGTGCAGCATTCCCTCAGTGTGGTCCCTGTGACATTGCAGCATTCCCTCAGTGTAGTACATGTGACAGTGCAGCATTCCCTCAGTGTGGTCCCTGTGACAGTGCAGCATTCCCTCAGTGTGGTCCCTGTGACAGTGCAGCATTCCCTCAGTGTGGTACCTGTGACAGTGCAGCATCCCCTCAGTGTGATACCTGTGACAGTGCAGCATTCCCTCAGTGTGATACCTGCGACATTGCAGCATTCCCTCAGTGTTGTTCCTGTGACAGTGCAGCATTCCCTCAGTGTGGTACCTGTGACACTGCAGCATTCCCTCAGTGTGGTACCTGTGACAGTGCAGCATTCCCTCAGTGGAGCCCCTGTGACACTGCAGCATTCCCTCAGTGTGGTACCTGTGATAGTGCAGCATCCCCTCAGTGTGATACCTGTGACACTGCAGCATTCCCTCAGTGTGGTACCTGTGACACTGCAGCATTCCCTCAGTGTGGTCCCTGTGACACTGCAGCATTTCCTCAGTGTGGTACCTGCGACAATGCAGCATCCCCTCAGTGTGGTACCTGTGACACTGCAGCATTCCCTCAGTGTGGTACCTGTGACATTGCAGCATTCCCTCAGTGTGATACCTGTGACACTGCAGCATTCCCTCAGTGTGGTCCCTGTGACAGTGCAGCATTCCCTCATTGTGGTATCTGTGACAATGCAGCATTCCCTCAGTGTGGTCCCTGTGATAGTGCAGCATCCCCTCAGTGTGGTACCTGTGACAATGCAGCATCCCCTCAGTGTGGTCCCTGTGATAGTGCAGCATTCCCTCAGTGTGGTACCTGTGACAGTGCAGCATTCCCTCAGTGTGGTACCTGTGACAATGCAGCATCCCCTCAGTGTGATACCTGTGACACTGCAGCATCCCCTCAGTGTGGTACCTGTGACAATGCAGCATTCCCTCAGTGTGGTCCCTGTGATAGTGCAGCATCCCCTCAGTGTGGTACCTGTGACAATGCAGCATTCCCTCAGTGTGGTACCTGTGACAATGCAGCATTCCCTCAGTGTGGTCCCTGTGACAATGCAGCATTCCCTCAGTGTGGTCCCTGTGATAGTGCAGCATCCCCTCAGTGTGGTACCTGTGACAATGCAGCATTCCCTCAGTGTGGTACCTGTGACAATGCAGCATTCCCTCACTGTGGTACCTGTGACAATGCAGCATTTCCTCAGTGTGGTACCTGTGACACTGCAGCATTCCCTCAGTGTGGTCCCTGTGATAGTGCAGCATCCCCTCAGTGTGGTACCTGTGACAATGCAGCATTCCCTCAGTGTGGTCCCTGTGATAGTGCAGCATCCCCTCAGTGTGATACCTGTGACACTGCAGCATCCCCTCAGTGTGGTACCTGTGACAATGCAGCATTCCCTCAGTGTGGTCCCTGTGATAGTGCAGCATTCCCTCAGTGTGGTACCTGTGACAGTGCAGCATTCCCTCAGTGTTATACCTGCGACAGTGCAACATTCCCTCAGTGTGGTCCCTGTGATAGTGCAGCATCCCCTCAGTGTGGTCCCTGTGACAGTCCAGCATTCCCGCAATGTAGTACATGTGACAGTGCAGCATTCCCTCAGTGTGGTACCTGTGACAGTCCAGCATTCCCTCAGTGTGGTACCTGTGACATTGCAGCATTCCCTGTGTTGTTCCTGTGACAGTGCAGCATTCCCTCAGTGTGGTACCTGTGACACTGCAGCATTCCCTCAGTGGAGCCCCTGTGACACTGCAGCATTCCCTCAGTGTGGTACCTGTGATAGTGCAGCATCCCCTCAGTGTGATACCTGTGACACTGCAGCATTCCCTCAGTGTGGTACCTGTGACACTGCAGCATTCCCTCAGTGTGGTACCTGCGACAATGCAGCATCCCCTCAGTGTGGTACCTGTGACACTGCAGCATTCCCTCAGTGTGGTACCTGTGACAGTGCAGCATTCCCTCAGTGTGATACCTGTGACACTGCAGTATTCCCTCAGTGTGGTCCCTGTGACAGTGCAGCATTCCCTCAGTGTGGTCCCTGTGATAGTGCAGCATCCCCTCAGTGTGGTACCTGTGACAATGCAGCATCCCCTCAGTGTGGTCCCTGTGATAGTGCAGCATCCCCGCAGTGTGATACCTGTGACACTGCAGCATCCCCTCAGTGTGGTACCTGTGACAATGCAGCATTCCCTCAGTGTGGTCCCTGTGATAGTGCAGCATCCCCTCAGTGTGGTACCTGTGACAATGCAGCATTCCCTCAGTGTGGTACCTGTGACAATGCAGCATTCCCTCAGTGTGGTACCTGTGACAATGCAGCATTCCCTCAGTGTGGTACCTGTGACAATGCAGCATTCCCTCAGTGTGATCCCTGTGATAGTGCAGCATCCCCTCAGTGTGGTACCTGTGACAATGCAGCATTCCCTCAGTGTGGTACCTGTGACAATGCAGCATTCCCTCAGTGTGGTACCTGTGACAGTGCAGCATCCCCTCAGTGTGGTACCTGTGACAATGCAGCATTCCCTCAGTGTGGTCCCTGTGACAATGCAGCATTCCCTCAGTGTGGTACCTGTGACAATGCAGCATTCCCTCAGTGTGGTACCTGTGACAGTGCAGCATCCCCTCAGTGTGGTACCTGTGACAATGCAGCATCCCCTCAGTGTGGTACCTGTGACAATGCAGCATCCCCTCAGTGTAGTACCTGTGACAATGCAGCATTCCCTCAGTGTGGTACCTGTGACAGTGCAGCATTCCCTCAGTGTAGTACCTGTGACAATGCAGCATTCCCTCAGTGTGGTACCTGTGACACTGCAGCATTCCCTCAGTGTGGTACCTGTGACACTGCAGCATTCCCTCAGTGTGGTCCCTTCGACAGTGCAGCATTCCCTCAGTGTGGTGCCTGTGACAGTGCAGCATTCCCTCAGTGTAGTACCTGTGACAGTGCAGCATTCCCTCAGTGTGGTCCCTGTGACACTGCAGCATTCCCTCAGTGTGGACCCTTCGACAGTGCAGCATTCCCTCAGTGTGGTGCCTGTGACAGTGCAGCATTCCCTCAGTGTGGTGCCTGTGACAATGCAGCATTCCCTCAGTGTGGTCCCTGTGATAGTGCAGCATTCCCTCAGTGTGATACCTGAGACAGTGCAGCATTCCCTCAGTGTGGTCCCTGTGATAGTGCAGCATTCCCTCAGTGTGGTGCCTGTGACACTGCAGCATTCCCTCAGTGTGGTACCTGAGACAGTGCAGCATTCCCTCAGTGTGGTCCCTGTGATAGTGCAGCATCCCCTCAGTGTGGTACCTGAGACAGTGCAGCATTCCCTCAGTGTGGTCCCTGTGATAGTGCAGCATCCCCTCAGTGTGGTCCCTGTGACAGTGCAGCATTCCCTCAGTGTAGTACATGTGACAGTGCAGCATTCCCTCAGTGTGGTCCCTGTGACATTGCAGCATTCCCTCAGTGTAGTACATGTGACAGTGCAGCATTCCCTCAGTGTGGTCCCTGTGACAGTGCAGCATTCCCTCAGTGTGGTCCCTGTGACAGTGCAGCATTCCCTCAGTGTGGTACCTGTGACAGTGCAGCATCCCCTCAGTGTGATACCTGTGACAGTGCAGCATTCCCTCAGTGTGATACCTGCAACATTGCAGCATTCCCTCAGTGTTGTTCCTGTGACAGTGCAGCATTCCCTCAGTGTGGTACCTGTGACACTGCAGCATTCCCTCAGTGTGGTACCTGTGACAGTGCAGCATTCCCTCAGTGGAGCCCCTGTGACACTGCAGCATTCCCTCAGTGTGGTACCTGTGATAGTGCAGCATCCCCTCAGTGTGATACCTGTGACACTGCAGCATTCCCTCAGTGTGGTACCTGTGACACTGCAGCATTCCCTCAGTGTGGTCCCTGTGACACTGCAGCATTTCCTCAGTGTGGTACCTGCGACAATGCAGCATCCCCTCAGTGTGGTACCTGTGACACTGCAGCATTCCCTCAGTGTGGTACCTGTGACATTGCAGCATTCCCTCAGTGTGATACCTGTGACACTGCAGCATTCCCTCAGTGTGGTCCCTGTGACAGTGCAGCATTCCCTCATTGTGGTATCTGTGACAATGCAGCATTCCCTCAGTGTGGTCCCTGTGATAGTGCAGCATCCCCTCAGTGTGGTACCTGTGACAATGCAGCATCCCCTCAGTGTGGTCCCTGTGATAGTGCAGCATTCCCTCAGTGTGGTACCTGTGACAGTGCAGCATTCCCTCAGTGTGGTACCTGTGACAATGCAGCATCCCCTCAGTGTGATACCTGTGACACTGCAGCATCCCCTCAGTGTGGTACCTGTGACAATGCAGCATTCCCTCAGTGTGGTCCCTGTGATAGTGCAGCATCCCCTCAGTGTGGTACCTGTGACAATGCAGCATTCCCTCAGTGTGGTACCTGTGACAATGCAGCATTCCCTCAGTGTGGTCCCTGTGACAATGCAGCATTCCCTCAGTGTGGTCCCTGTGATAGTGCAGCATCCCCTCAGTGTGGTACCTGTGACAATGCAGCATTCCCTCAGTGTGGTACCTGTGACAATGCAGCATTCCCTCACTGTGGTACCTGTGACAATGCAGCATTTCCTCAGTGTGGTACCTGTGACACTGCAGCATTCCCTCAGTGTGGTCCCTGTGATAGTGCAGCATCCCCTCAGTGTGGTACCTGTGACAATGCAGCATTCCCTCAGTGTGGTCCCTGTGATAGTGCAGCATCCCCTCAGTGTGATACCTGTGACACTGCAGCATCCCCTCAGTGTGGTACCTGTGACAATGCAGCATTCCCTCAGTGTGGTCCCTGTGAAAGTGCAGCATTCCCTCAGTGTGGTCCCTGTGACAATGCAGCATTCCCTCAGTGTTGTACCTGTGATAGTGCAGCATCCCCTCAGTGTGATACCTGTGACACTGCAGCATCCCCTCAGTGTGGTCCCTGTGATAGTGCAGCATCCCCTCAGTGTGATACCTGTGACACTGCAGCATCCCCTCAGTGTGGTACCTGTGACAATGCAGCATTCCCTCAGTGTGGTACCTGTGACAATGCAGCATTCCCTCAGTGTGGTCCCTGTGATAGTGCAGCATCCCCTCAGTGTGGTACCTGTGACAATGCAGCATTCCCTCAGTGTGGTCCCTGTGACACTGCAGCATTCCCTCAGTGTGGTACCTATGACACTGCAGCATTCCCTGAGTGTGGTCCCTGTGACACTGCAGCATTCCCTCAGTGTGGTACCTGTGACAGTGCAGCATTCCCTCAGTGTGGTCCCTGTGATAGTGCAGCATCCCCTCAGTGTTGTACCTGTGACACTGCAGCATTCCCTCAGTGTGGTCCCTGTGATAGTGCAGCATCCCCTCAGTGTGGTACCTTTGACAGTGCAGCATTCCCTCAGTGTGGTACCTGTGACAGTGCAGCATTCCCTCAGTGTTGTACCTGTGACAGTGCGGCATTCCCTCAGTGTGGTCCCTGTGACAGTGCAGCATTCCCGCAGTGTGGTACCTGTGACAGTGCAGCATTCCCTCAGTGTGGTACCTGTGACAATGCAGCATCCCCTCAGCGCGGTCCCTGTGATAGTGCAGCATTCCCTCAGTGTTGTACCTGTGACAATGCAGCATTCCCTCAGTGTTATACCTGTGACAATGCAGCATTCCCTCAGTGTTCTACCTGTGACAATGGAGCATTCCCTCAGTGTGGTACCTGTGACAGTGCAGCATTCCCTCAGTGTTGTACCTGTGACAGTGCAGCATTCCCTCAGTGTTGCACCTGTGACAGTGCAGCATTCCCTCAGTGTGGTCCCTGTGATAGTGCAGCATCCCCTCAGTGTTGTACCTGTGACAATGCAGCATTCCCTCAGTGTGGTCCCTGTGATAGTGCAGCATCCCCTCAGTGTTGTACCTGTGACACTGCAGCATTCCCTCAGTGTGGTACCTGTGAGAATGCAGCATTCCCTCAGTGTGGTACCTGTGAGAATGCAGCATTCCCTCAGTGTGGTACCTGTGACAATGCAGCATTCCCTCAGTGTGGTACCTGTGAGAATGCAGCATTCCCTCAGTGTGGTACCTGTGACAATGCAGCATTCCCTCAGTGTGGTCCCTGTGATAGTGCAGCATCCCCTCAGTGTTGTACCTGTGACACTGCAGCATTCCCTCAGTGTGGTACCTGTGAGAATGCAGCATTCCCTCAGTGTGGTACCTGTGACACTGCAGCATTCCCTCAGTGTGGTACCTGTGAGAATGCAGCATTCCCTCAGTGTGGTACCTGTGAGAATGCAGCATTCCCTCAGTGTGGTACCTGTGACACTGCAGCATTCCCTCAGTGTGGTACCTGTGAGAATGCAGCATTCCCTCAGTGTGGTACCTGTGACAGTGCAGCATTCCCTCAGTGTGGTACCTGTGACAGTGCAGCATTCCCTCAGTGTGGTCCCTGTGACAGTGCCGCAGTCCCTCAGTGTGGTCCCTGTGACAGTGCAGCATTCCCTCAGTGTTGTACCTGTGACAGTGCAGCATTCCCTCAGTGTGATACCTGTGACAGTGCAGCATTCCCTCAGTGTGATACCTGCGACTTTGCAGCATTCCCTCAGTGTGGTTCCTGTGACAGTGCAGCATTCCCTCAGTGTGATACCTGTGACAGTGCAGCATTCCCTCAGTGTGGTACCTGTGACAGTGCAGCATTCCCTCAGTGTGGTACCTGTGACACTGCAGCATTCCCTCAGTGTTGTTCCTGTGACAGTGCAGCATTCCCTCAGTGTGGTCCCTGTGACACTGCAGCATTCCCTCAGTGTTGTACCTGTGACAGTGCAGCATTCCCTCAGTGTGGTCCCTGTGACACTGCAGCATTCCCTCAGTGTTGTACCTGTGACAGTGCAGCATTCCCTCAGTGTGGTCCCTGTGACACTGCAGCATTCCCTCAGTGTGGTACCTGTGACAGTGCAGCATTCCCTCAGTGTGGTACCTGTGACACTGCAGCATTCCCTCAGTGTGGTCCCTGTGACACTGCAGCATTCCCTCAGTGTGATACCTGTAACAGTGCAGCATTCCCTCAGTGTGGTACCTGTGACAGTGCAGCATTCCCTCAGTGTGGTCCCTGCGACACTGCAGCATTCCCTCAGTGTTGTACCTGCGACACTGCAGCATTCCCTCAGTGTGGTGCCTGTGAGAGTGCAGCATTCCCTCAGTCTTGTACCTGTGACACTGCAGCATTCCCTCAGTGTGGTACCTGAGACAGTGCAGCATTCCCTCAGTGTGGTCCCTGTGATAGTGCAGCATTCCCTCAGTGTGGTACCTGTGACAATGCAGCATCCCCTCAGTGTGGTCCCTGTGACAGTGCAGCATTCCCTCAGTGTGGTACCTGTGACAGTGCAGCATTCCCTCAGTGTGGTACATGTGACAGTGCAGCATTCCCTCAGTGTGGTACCTGTGACAGTGCAGCATTCCCTCAGTGTAGTACATGTGACAGTGCAGCATTCCATCAGTGTGGTACCTGTGACAGTGCAGCATTCCCTCAGTGTAGTACATGTGACAGTGCAGCATTCCATCAGTGTGGTACCTGTGACAGTGCAGCATTCCCTCAGTGTGGTACCTGTGACAGTGCAGCATTCCCTCAGTGTAGTACATGTGACAGTGCAGCATTCCATCAGTGTGGTACCTGTGACAGTGCAGCATTCCCTCAGTGTAGTACATGTGACAGTGCAGCATTCCATCAGTGTGGTACCTGTGACAGTGCAGCATTCCCTCAGTGTGGTACCTGTGACAGTGCAGCATTCCCTCAGTGTGGTACCTGTGACAGTGCAGCATTCCCTCAGTGTGGTACCTGTGACAATGCAGCATTCCCTCAGTGTAGTACCTGTGACAGTGCAGCATTCCCTCAGTGTGGTCCCTGTGACAGTGCAGCATTCCCTCAGTGTAGTACATGTGACAGTGCAGCATTCCCTCAGTGTGGTACCTGTGACAATGCAGCATCCCCTCAGTGTGATACCTGTGACAGTGCAGCATTCCCTCAGTGTGGTACCTGTGACACTGCAGCATTCCCTCAGTGTGGTACCTGTGACAATGCAGCATTCCCTCAGTGTGGTACCTGTGACAATGCAGCATTCCCTCAGTGTGGTACCTGTGACAATGCAGCATCCCCTCAGTGTGATACCTGCGACAATGCAGCATTCCCTCAGTGTGGTACCTGTGACAGTGCAGCATTCCCTCAGTGTGGTACCTGTGACACTGCAGCATCCCCTCAGTGTGGTACCTGTGACAGTGCAGCATTCCCTCAGTGTGGTACCTGTGACACTGCAGCATTCCCTCAGTGTGGTACCTGTGACAGTGCAGCATTCCCTCAGTGTGGTACCTGTGACAGTGCAGCATTCCCTCAGTGTGGTACCTGTGACAGTGCAGCATTCCCTCAGTGTGGTACCTGTGACAGTGCAGCATTCCCTCAGTGTTGTACCTGTGACACTGCAGCATTCCCTCAGTGTGGTACCTGTGACACTGCAGCATCCCCTCAGTGTGGTACCTGTGACAGTGCAGCATTCCCTCAGTGTAGTACCTGTGACAGTGCAGCATTCCCTCAGTGTGGTACCTGTGACAATGCAGCATTCCCTCAGTGTGGTACCTGTGACAGTGCAGCATTCCCTCAGTGTTGTACCTGTGACAGTGCAGCATTCCCTCAGTGTGGTACCTGTGACAGTGCAGCATTCCCTCAGTGTGTTACCTGTGACAGTGCAGCATCCCCTCAGTGTGGTACCTGTGACAGTGCAGCATTCCCTCAGTGTGGTACCTGTGACAATGCAGCATTCCCTCAGTGTAGTACCTGTGACAATGCAGCATTCCCTCAGTGTGGTACCTGTGACAGTGCAGCATTCCCTCAGTGTAGTACCTGTGACAATGCAGCATTCCCTCAGTGTGGTACCTGTGACAGTGCAGCATCCCCTCAGTGTGGTACCTGTGACAGTGCAGCATTCCCTCAGTGTAGTACCTGTGACAGTGCAGCATTCCCTCAGTGTAGTACCTGTGACAATGCAGCATTCCCTCAGTGTGGTACCTGTGACAGTGCAGCATTCCCTCAGTGTAGTACCTGTGACAATGCAGCATTCCCTCAGTGTGGTACCTGTGACAGTGCAGCATCCCCTCAGTGTGGTACCTGTGACAATGCAGCATTCCCTCAGTGTGGTACCTGTGACAGTGCAGCATTCCCTCAGTGTGGTACCTGTGACAGTGCAGCATCCCCTCAGTGTGGTACCTGTGACAATGCAGCATTCCCTCAGTGTGGTACCTGTGACAGTGCAGCATTCCCTCAGTGTGGTACCTGTGACAGTGCAGCATTCCCTCAGTGTAGTACCTGTGACAATGCAGCATTCCCTCAGTGTGGTACCTGTGACAGTGCAGCATTCCCTCAGTGTAGTACCTGTGACAGTGCAGCATCCCCTCAGTGTGGTACCTGTGACAGTGCAGCATTCCCTCAGTGTGGTACCTGTGACAGTGCAGCATTCCCTCAGTGTGGTACCTGTGACACTGCAGCATTCCCTCAGTGTAGTCCCTGTGACAGTGCAGCATTCCCTCAGTGTGATACCTGTGACAGTGCAGCATTCCCTCAGTGTGGTCCCTGTGACAGTCCAGCATTCCCTCAGTGTGATACCTGTGACAGTGCAGCATTCCCTCAGTGTGATACCTGTGACAGTGCAGCATTCCCTCAGTGTGATACATGTGACAGTGCAGCATTCCCTCAGTGTGATACCTGTGACAGTGCAGCATTCCCTCAGTGTGATACCTGTGACAGTGCAGCATTCCCTCAGTGTGATACCTGTGACAGTGCAGCATTCCCTCAGTGTGATACCTGTGACAGTGCAGCATTCCCTCAGTGTGGTACCTGTGACAGTGCAGCATTCCCTCAGTGTGATACCTGTGACACTGCAGCATTCCCTCAGTGTGGTACCTGTGACAGTGCAGCATTTCCTCAGTGTGGTACCTGTGACACTGCAGCATTCCCTCAGTGTGGTACCTGTGACAGTGCAGCATTCCCTCAGTGTGATACCTGTGACAGTGCAGCATTCCCTCAGTGTGGTACCTGTGACACTGCAGCATTCCCTCAGTGTAGTCCCTGTGACAGTGCAGCATTCCCTCAGTGTGATACCTGTGACAGTGCAGCATTCCCTCAGTGTAGTCCCTGTGACAGTGCAGCATTCCCTCAGTGTAGTCCCTGTGACAGTGCAGCATCCCCTCAGTGTAGTCCCTGTGACAGTGCAGCATTCCCTCAGTGTGATACCTGTGACAGTGCAGCATTCCCTCAGTGTAGTCCCTGTGACAGTGCAGCATTCCCTCAGTGTAGTCCCTGTGACAATGCAGCATTCCCTCAGTGTGGTACCTGTGACAGTGCAGCATTCCCTCAGTGTGGTACCTGTGACAGTGCAGCATTCCCTCAGTGTAGTACCTGTGACAGTGCAGCATTCCCTCAGTGTAGTCCCTGTGACAGTGCAGCATTCCCTCAGTGTAGTACCTGTGACAGTGCAGCATTCCCTCAGTGTAGTCCCTGTGACAGTGCAGCATTCCCTCAGTGTAGTACCTGTGACAATGCAGCATTCCCTCAGTGTAGTACATGTGACAATGCAGCATTCCCTCAGTGTGGTACCTGTGACAGTGCAGCATTCCCTCAGTGTGGTACCTGTGACAGTGCAGCATCCCCTCAGTGTGGTACCTGTGACAATGCAGCATTCCCTCAGTGTGGTACCTGTGACAGTGCAGCATTCCCTCAGTGTTGTACCTGTGACAGTGCAGCATTCCCTCAGTGTGGTACCTGTGACAATGCAGCATTCCCTCAGTGTGGTACCTGTGACAGTGCAGCATTCCCTCAGTGTGGTACCTGTGACAGTGCAGCATTCCCTCAGTGTGGTACCTGTGACAGTGCAGCATTCCCTCAGTGTGGTACCTGTGACAGTGCAGCATTCCCTCAGTGTGGTACCTGTGACAGTGCAGCATTCCCTCAGTGTGGTACCTGTGACAGTGCAGCATTCCCTCAGTGTGGTGCCTGTGACAGTGCAGCATTCCCTCAGTGTAGTACCTGTGACAGTGCAGCATTCCCTCAGTGTGGTACCTGTGACAGTGCAGCATTCCCTCAGTGTGGTACCTGTGACAATGCAGCATTCCCTCAGTGTGGTACCTGTGACACTGCAGCATTCCCTCAGTGTGATACCTGTGACACTGCAGCATTCCCTCAGTGTGGTCCCTGTGACAGTGCAGCATTCCCTCAGTGTGGTACCTGTGACAATGCAGCATTCCCTCAGTGTAGTACCTGTGACAGTGCAGCATTCCCTCAGTGTAGTACCTGTGACAATGCAGCATCCCCTCAGTGTGGTACCTGTGACAGTGCAGCATTCCCTCAGTGTAGTACCTGTGACAGTGCAGCATTCCCTCAGTGTGGTCCCTGTGACAGTGCAGCATTCCCTCAGTGCGGTACCTGTGACACTGCAGCATTCCCTCAGTGTGGTACCTGTGACAGTGCAGCATTCCCTCAGTGTGGTACCTGTGACACTGCAGCATTCCCTCAGTGTGGTCCCTGTGACACTGCAGCATTCCCTCAGTGTGGTACCTGTGACAGTGCAGCATTCCCTCAGTGTGGTACCTGTGACACTGCAGCATTCCCTCAGTGTGGTCCCTGTGACACTGCAGCATTCCCTCAGTGTGGTACCTGTGACAGTGCAGCATTCCCTCAGTGTAGTACCTGTGACAGTGCAGCATTCCCTCAGTGTGGTACCTGTGACAGTGCAGCATTCCCTCAGTGTAGTACCTGTGACAGTGCAGCATTCCCTCAGTGTGGTACCTGTGACAGTGCAGCATTCCCTCAGTGTAGTACATGTGACAGTGCAGCATTCCCTCAGTGTGGTACCTGTGACAGTGCAGCATTCCCTCAGTGTGGTACCTGTGACACTGCAGCATTCCCTCAGTGTGGTCCCTGCGACAGTGCAGCATTCCCTCAGTGTGGTCCCTGTGACACTGCAGCATTCCCTCAGTGTGGTCCCTGCGACAGTGCAGCATTCCCTCAGTGTGGTACCTGTGACACTGCAGCATTCCCTCAGTGTGGTCCCTGTGACACTGTAGCATTCCCTCAGTGTGGTCCCTGCGACAGTGCAGCATTCCCTCAGTGTGGTACCTGTGACACTGCAGCATTCCCTCAGTGTGGTCCCTGTGACACTGCAGCATTCCCTCAGTGTGATACCTGTGACAGTGCAGCATTCCCTCAGTGTGGTCCCTGCGACACTGCAGCATTCCCTCAGTGTTGTACCTGCGACACTGCAGCATTCCCTCAGTGTGGTACCTGAGACAGTGCAGCATTCCCTCAGTGTTATACCTGCGACACTGCAGCATTCCCTCAGTGTGGTCCCTGAGACAGTGCAACATTCCCTCAGTGTGGTACCTGTGACACTGCAGCATTCCCTCAGTGTGGTCCCTGTGACACTGCAGCATTCCCTCAGTGTGGTCCCTGCGACAGTGCAGCATTCCCTCAGTGTGGTACCTGTGACACTGCAGCATTCCCTCAGTGTGGTCCCTGTGACACTGCAGCATTCCCTCAGTGTGGTCCCTGCGACAGTGCAGCATTCCCTCAGTGTGGTACCTGTGACACTGCAGCATTCCCTCAGTGTGGTCCCTGTGACACTGCAGCATTCCCTCAGTGTGATACCTGTGACAGTGCAGCATTCCCTCAGTGTGGTCCCTGCGACACTGCAGCATTCCCTCATTGTTGTACCTGCGACACTGCAGCATTCCCTCAGTGTGGTACCTGAGACAGTGCAGCATTCCCTCAGTGTTATACCTGCGACACTGCAGCATTCCCTCAGTGTGGTACCTGAGACAGTGCAGCATTCCCTCAGTGTGGTACCTGAGACAGTGCAACATCCCCTCAGTGTGGTCCCTGTGACAGTGCAGCATCCCCTCAGTGTGGTCCCTGTGACAGTGCAGCATCCCCTCAGTGTGGTCCCTGTGACAGTCCAGCATTCCCGCAATGTAGTACATGTGACAGTGCAGCATTCCCTCAGTGTGGTACCTGAGACAGTGCAACATCCCCTCAGTGTGGTACATGTGACAGTGCAGCATTCCCTCAGTGTTGTACCTGTGACAGTCCAGCATTCCCTCAGTGTGGTACCTGTGACAGTGCAGCATTCCCTCAGTGTGATACCTGTGACAGTGCAGCATTCCCTCAGTGTGATACCTGCGACATTGCAGCATTCCCTGTGTTGTTCCTGTGACAGTGCAGCATTCCCTCAGTGTGGTACCTGTGACACTGCAGCATTCCCTCAGTGGAGCCCCTGTGACACTGCAGCATTCCCTCAGTGTGGTACCTGTGATAGTGCAGCATCCCCTCAGTGTGATACCTGTGACACTGCAGCATTCCCTCAGTGTGGTACCTGTGACACTGCAGCATTCCCTCAGTGTGGTACCTGCGACAATGCAGCATCCCCTCAGTGTGGTACCTGTGACACTGCAGCATTCCCTCAGTGTGGTACCTGTGACAGTGCAGCATTCCCTCAGTGTGATACCTGTGACACTGCAGTATTCCCTCAGTGTGGTCCCTGTGACAGTGCAGCATTCCCTCAGTGTGGTCCCTGTGATAGTGCAGCATCCCCTCAGTGTGGTACCTGTGACAATGCAGCATCCCCTCAGTGTGGTCCCTGTGATAGTGCAGCATCCCCGCAGTGTGATACCTGTGACACTGCAGCATCCCCTCAGTGTGGTACCTGTGACAATGCAGCATTCCCTCAGTGTGGTCCCTGTGATAGTGCAGCATCCCCTCAGTGTGGTACCTGTGACAATGCAGCATTCCCTCAGTGTGGTACCTGTGACAATGCAGCATTCCCTCAGTGTGGTACCTGTGACAATGCAGCATTCCCTCAGTGTGGTACCTGTGACAATGCAGCATTCCCTCAGTGTGATCCCTGTGATAGTGCAGCATCCCCTCAGTGTGGTACCTGTGACAATGCAGCATTCCCTCAGTGTGGTACCTGTGACAATGCAGCATTCCCTCAGTGTGGTACCTGTGACAGTGCAGCATCCCCTCAGTGTGGTACCTGTGACAATGCAGCATTCCCTCAGTGTGGTCCCTGTGACAATGCAGCATTCCCTCAGTGTGGTACCTGTGACAATGCAGCATTCCCTCAGTGTGGTACCTGTGACAGTGCAGCATCCCCTCAGTGTGGTACCTGTGACAATGCAGCATCCCCTCAGTGTGGTACCTGTGACAATGCAGCATCCCCTCAGTGTAGTACCTGTGACAATGCAGCATTCCCTCAGTGTGGTACCTGTGACAGTGCAGCATTCCCTCAGTGTGGTACCTGTGACACTGCAGCATTCCCTCAGTGTGGTACCTGTCACACTGCAGCATTCCCTCAGTGTGATACCTGCGACTTTGCAGCATTCCCTCAGTGTGGTTCCTGTGACAGTGCAGCATTCCCTCAGTGTGGTACCTGTGACACTGCAGCATTCCCTCAGTGTTGTACCTGTGACAGTGCAGCATTCCCTCAGTGTGGTCCCTGTGACACTGCAGCATTCCCTCAGTGTGGTCCCTTCGACAGTGCAGCATTCCCTCAGTGTGGTGCCTGTGACAGAGCAGCATTCCCTCAGTGTGGTCCCTGTGATAGTGCAGCATTCCCTCAGTGTTGTACCTGTGACACTGCAGCATTCCCTCAGTGTTGTTCCTGTGACAGTGCAGCATTCCCTCAGTGTGGTTCCTGTGACAGTGCAGCATTCCCTCAGTGTGGTACCTGTGACACTGCAGCATTCCCTCAGTGTTGTACCTGTGACAGTCCAGCATTCCCTCAGTGTGGTACCTGTGACAGTGCAGCATTCCCTCAGTGTGATACCTGTGACAGTGCAGCATTCCCTCAGTGTGATACCTGCGACATTGCAGCATTCCCTGTGTTGTTCCTGTGACAGTGCAGCATTCCCTCAGTGTGGTACCTGTGACACTGCAGCATTCCCTCAGTGGAGCCCCTGTGACACTGCAGCATTCCCTCAGTGTGGTACCTGTGATAGTGCAGCATCCCCTCAGTGTGATACCTGTGACACTGCAGCATTCCCTCAGTGTGGTACCTGTGACACTGCAGCATTCCCTCAGTGTGGTACCTGCGACAATGCAGCATCCCCTCAGTGTGGTACCTGTGACACTGCAGCATTCCCTCAGTGTGGTACCTGTGACAGTGCAGCATTCCCTCAGTGTGATACCTGTGACACTGCAGTATTCCCTCAGTGTGGTCCCTGTGACAGTGCAGCATTCCCTCAGTGTGGTCCCTGTGATAGTGCAGCATCCCCTCAGTGTGGTACCTGTGACAATGCAGCATCCCCTCAGTGTGGTCCCTGTGATAGTGCAGCATCCCCGCAGTGTGATACCTGTGACACTGCAGCATCCCCTCAGTGTGGTACCTGTGACACTGCAGCATCCCCTCAGTGTGGTACCTGTGACAATGCAGCATTCCCTCAGTGTGGTCCCTGTGACAATGCAGCATCCCCTCAGTGTGGTACCTGTGACAATGCAGCATTCCCTCAGTGTGGTACCTGTGACAATGCAGCATTCCCTCAGTGTGGTACCTGTGACAATGCAGCATTCCCTCAGTGTGGTACCTGTGACAATGCAGCATTCCCTCAGTGTGATCCCTGTGATAGTGCAGCATCCCCTCAGTGTGGTACCTGTGACAATGCAGCATTCCCTCAGTGTGGTACCTGTGACAATGCAGCATTCCCTCAGTGTGGTACCTGTGACAGTGCAGCATCCCCTCAGTGTGGTACCTGTGACAATGCAGCATTCCCTCAGTGTGGTCCCTGTGACAATGCAGCATTCCCTCAGTGTGGTACCTGTGACAATGCAGCATTCCCTCAGTGTGGTACCTGTGACAGTGCAGCATCCCCTCAGTGTGGTACCTGTGACAATGCAGCATCCCCTCAGTGTGGTACCTGTGACAATGCAGCATCCCCTCAGTGTAGTACCTGTGACAATGCAGCATTCCCTCAGTGTGGTACCTGTGACAGTGCAGCATTCCCTCAGTGTGGTACCTGTGACACTGCAGCATTCCCTCAGTGTGGTACCTGTCACACTGCAGCATTCCCTCAGTGTGATACCTGCGACTTTGCAGCATTCCCTCAGTGTGGTTCCTGTGACAGTGCAGCATTCCCTCAGTGTGGTACCTGTGACACTGCAGCATTCCCTCAGTGTTGTACCTGTGACAGTGCAGCATTCCCTCAGTGTGGTCCCTGTGACACTGCAGCATTCCCTCAGTGTGGTCCCTTCGACAGTGCAGCATTCCCTCAGTGTGGTGCCTGTGACAGAGCAGCATTCCCTCAGTGTGGTCCCTGTGATAGTGCAGCATTCCCTCAGTGTTGTACCTGTGACACTGCAGCATTCCCTCAGTGTTGTTCCTGTGACAGTGCAGCATTCCCTCAGTGTGGTTCCTGTGACAGTGCAGCATTCCCTCAGTGTGGTACCTGTGACACTGCAGCATTCCCTCAGTGTTGTACCTGTGACAGTGCAGCATTCCCTCAGTGTGGTCCCTGTGACACTGCAGCATTCCCTCAGTGTGGTCCCTTCGACAGTGCAGCATTCCCTCAGTGTGGTTCCTGTGACAGTGCAGCATTCCCTCAGTGTGGTACCTGTGACACTGCAGCATTCCCTCAGTGTTGTACCTGTGACAGTGCAGCATTCCCTCAGTGTGGTCCCTGTGACACTGCAGCATTCCCTCAGTGTGGTACCTGTGACAGTGCAGCATTCCCTCAGTGTGATACCTGTGACAGTGCAGCATTCCCTCAGTGTGATACCTGCGACATTGCAGCATTCCCTCAGTGTTGTTCCTGTGACAGTGCAGCATTCCCTCAGTGTGGTTCCTGTGACAGTGCAGCATTCCCTCAGTGTGGTACCTGTGACACTGCAGCATTCCCTCAGTGTTGTACCTGTGACAGTGCAGCATTCCCTCAGTGTGGTGCCTGTGACAGTGCAGCATTCCCTCAGTGTGGTCCCTGTGATAGTGCAGCATTCCCTCAGTGTGATACCTGAGAAAGTGCAGCATTCCCTCAGTGTGGTCCCTGTGATAGTGCAGCATTCCCTCAGTGTGGTGCCTGTGACAGTGCAGCATTCCCTCAGTGTGGTACCTGAGACAGTGCAGCATTCCCTCAGTGTGGTCCCTGTGACAGTGCAGCATTCCCTCAGTGTAGTACATGTGACAGTGCAGCATTCCCTCAGTGTGGTCCCTGTGACAGTGCAGCATTCCCTCAGTGTGGTCCCTGTGACAGTGCAGCATTCCCTCAGTGTGGTCCCTGTGATAGTGCAGCATCCCCTCAGTGTGGTCCCTGTGACAGTGCTGCATTCCCTCAGTGTAGTACATGTGACAGTGCAGCATTCCCTCAGTGTGGTCCCTGTGACAGTGCAGCATTCCCTCAGTGTGGTCCCTGTGACAGTGCAGCATTCCCTCAGTGTGGTACCTGTGACAGTGCAGCATTCCCTCAGTGTGATACCTGTGACAGTGCAGCATTCCCTCAGTGTGATACCTGCGACATTGCAGCATTCCCTCAGTGTTGTTCCTGTGACAGTGCAGCATTCCCTCAGTGTGGTACCTGTGACACTGCAGCATTCCCTCAGTGTGGTACCTGTGACAGTGCAGCATTCCCTCAGTGGAGCCCCTGTGACACTGCAGCATTCCCTCAGTGTGGTACCTGTGATAGTGCAGCATCCCCTCAGTGTGATACCTGTGACACTGCAGCATTCCCTCAGTGTGGTACCTGTGACACTGCAGCATTCCCTCAGTGTGGTCCCTGTGACACTGCAGCATTTCCTCAGTGTGGTACCTGCGACAATGCAGCATCCCCTCAGTGTGGTACCTGTGACACTGCAGCATTCCCTCAGTGTGGTACCTGTGACATTGCAGCATTCCCTCAGTGTGATACCTGTGACACTGCAGCATTCCCTCAGTGTGGTCCCTGTGACAGTGCAGCATTCCCTCATTGTGGTATCTGTGACAATGCAGCATTCCCTCAGTGTGGTCCCTGTGATAGTGCAGCATCCCCTCAGTGTGGTCCCTGTGACAGTGCAGCATTCCCTCAGTGTGGTCCCTGTGACAGTGCAGCATTCCCTCAGTGTGGTACCTGTGACAGTGCAGCATTCCCTCAGTGTGATACCTGTGACAGTGCAGCATTCCCTCAGTGTGATACCTGCGACATTGCAGCATTCCCTCAGTGTTGTTCCTGTGACAGTGCAGCATTCCCTCAGTGTGGTTCCTGTGACAGTGCAGCATTCCCTCAGTGTGGTACCTGTGACACTGCAGCATTCCCTCAGTGTTGTACCTGTGACAGTGCAGCATTCCCTCAGTGTGGTGCCTGTGACAGTGCAGCATTCCCTCAGTGTGGTCCCTGTGATAGTGCAGCATTCCCTCAGTGTGATACCTGAGACAGTGCAGCATTCCCTCAGTGTGGTCCCTGTGATAGTGCAGCATTCCCTCAGTGTGGTGCCTGTGACAGTGCAGCATTCCCTCAGTGTGGTACCTGAGACAGTGCAGCATTCCCTCAGTGTGGTCCCTGTGACAGTGCAGCATTCCCTCAGTGTAGTACATGTGACAGTGCAGCATTCCCTCAGTGTGGTCCCTGTGACAGTGCAGCATTCCCTCAGTGTGGTCCCTGTGACAGTGCAGCATTCCCTCAGTGTGGTCCCTGTGATAGTGCAGCATCCCCTCAGTGTGGTCCCTGTGACAGTGCAGCATTCCCTCAGTGTAGTACATGTGACAGTGCAGCATTCCCTCAGTGTGGTCCCTGTGACAGTGCAGCATTCCCTCAGTGTGGTCCCTGTGACAGTGCAGCATTCCCTCAGTGTGGTACCTGTGACAGTGCAGCATTCCCTCAGTGTGATACCTGTGACAGTGCAGCATTCCCTCAGTGTGATACCTGCGACATTGCAGCATTCCCTCAGTGTTGTTCCTGTGACAGTGCAGCATTCCCTCAGTGTGGTACCTGTGACACTGCAGCATTCCCTCAGTGTGGTACCTGTGACAGTGCAGCATTCCCTCAGTGGAGCCCCTGTGACACTGCAGCATTCCCTCAGTGTGGTACCTGTGATAGTGCAGCATCCCCTCAGTGTGATACCTGTGACACTGCAGCATTCCCTCAGTGTGGTACCTGTGACACTGCAGCATTCCCTCAGTGTGGTCCCTGTGACACTGCAGCATTTCCTCAGTGTGGTACCTGCGACAATGCAGCATCCCCTCAGTGTGGTACCTGTGACACTGCAGCATTCCCTCAGTGTGGTACCTGTGACATTGCAGCATTCCCTCAGTGTGATACCTGTGACACTGCAGCATTCCCTCAGTGTGGTCCCTGTGACAGTGCAGCATTCCCTCATTGTGGTATCTGTGACAATGCAGCATTCCCTCAGTGTGGTCCCTGTGATAGTGCAGCATCCCCTCAGTGTGGTACCTGTGACAATGCAGCATCCCCTCAGTGTGGTCCCTGTGATAGTGCAGCATTCCCTCAGTGTGGTACCTGTGACAGTGCAGCATTCCCTCAGTGTGGTTCCTGTGACAATGCAGCATCCCCTCAGTGTGATACCTGTGACACTGCAGCATCCCCTCAGTGTGGTACCTGTGACAATGCAGCATTCCCTCAGTGTGGTCCCTGTGATAGTGCAGCATCCCCTCAGTGTGGTACCTGTGACAATGCAGCATTCCCTCAGTGTGGTACCTGTGACAATGCAGCATTCCCTCAGTGTGGTCCCTGTGACAATGCAGCATTCCCTCAGTGTGGTCCCTGTGATAGTGCAGCATCCCCTCAGTGTGGTACCTGTGACAATGCAGCATCCCCTCAGTGTGGTACCTGTGACAATGCAGCATTCCCTCAGTGTGGTCCCTGTGATAGTGCAGCATTCCCTCAGTGTGGTCCCTGTGACAATGCAGCATTCCCTCAGTGTTGTACCTGTGATAGTGCTGCATCCCCTCAGTGTGATACCTGTGACACTGCAGCATCCCCTCAGTGTGGACCCTGTGATAGTGCAGCATCCCCTCAGTGTGATACCTGTGACACTGCAGCATCCCCTCAGTGTGGTACCTGTGACAATGCAGCATTCCCTCAGTGTGGTACCTGTGACAATGCAGCATTCCCTCAGTGTGGTCCCTGTGATAGTGCAGCATCCCCTCAGTGTGGTACCTGTGACAATGCAGCATTCCCTCAGTGTGGTCCCTGTGACACTGCAGCATTCCCTCAGTGTGGTACCTATGACACTGCAGCATTCCCTCAGTGTGGTCCCTGTGACACTGCAGCATTCCCTCAGTGTGGTACCTGTGACAGTGCAGCATTCCCTCAGTGTGGTCCCTGTGATAGTGCAGCATCCCCTCAGTGTTGTACCTGTGACACTGCAGCATTCCCTCAGTGTGGTCCCTGTGATAGTGCAGCATCCCCTCAGTGTGGTACCTTTGACAGTGCAGCATTCCCTCAGTGTGGTACCTGTGACAGTGCAGCATTCCCTCAGTGTTGTACCTGTGACAGTGCGGCATTCCCTCAGTGTGGTCCCTGTGACAGTGCAGCATTCCCTCAGTGTGGTCCCTGTGATAGTGCAGCATCCCCTCAGTGTTGTACCTGTGACAATGCAGCATTCCCTCAGTGTGGTACCTGTGAGAATGCAGCATTCCCTCAGTGTTGTACCTGTGAGAGTGCCGCATTCCCTCAGTGTGGTCCCTGTGACAGTGCAGCATTCCCTCAGTGTTGTACCTGTGACAGTGCAGCATTCCCTCAGTGTGATACCTGTGACAGTGCAGCATTCCCTCAGTGTGATACCTGCGACTTTGCAGCATTCCCTCAGTGTGGTTCCTGTGACAGTGCAGCATTCCCTCAGTGTGATACCTGTGACAGTGCAGCATTCCCTCAGTGTGGTACCTGTGACAGTGCAGCATTCCCTCAGTGTGGTACCTGTGACACTGCAGCATTCCCTCAGTGTTGTTCCTGTGACAGTGCAGCATTCCCTAAGTGTGGTCCCTGTGACACTGCAGCATTCCCTCAGTGTTGTACCTGTGACAGTGCAGCATTCCCTCAGTGTGGTCCCTGTGACACTGCAGCATTCCCTCAGTGTTGTACCTGTGACAGTGCAGCATTCCCTCAGTGTGGTCCCTGTGACACTGCAGCATTCCCTCAGTGTGGTACCTGTGACAGTGCAGCATTCCCTCAGTGTGGTACCTGTGACACTGCAGCATTCCCTCAGTGTGGTCCCTGTGACACTGCAGCATTCCCTCAGTGTGATAACTGTGACAGTGCAGCATTCCCTCAGTGTGGTACCTGTGACAGTGCAGCATTCCCTCAGTGTGGTCCCTGCGACACTGCAGCATTCCCTCAGTGTTGTACCTGCGACACTGCAGCATTCCCTCAGTGTGGTGCCTGTGAGAGTGCAGCATTCCCTCAGTGTTGTACCTGTGACACTGCAGCATTCCCTCAGTGTGGTACCTGAGACAGTGCAGCATTCCCTCAGTGTGGTCCCTGTGATAGTGCAGCATTCCCTCAGTGTGGTACCTGTGACAGTGCAGCATTCCCTCAGTGTGGTACCTGTGACAGTGCAGCATTCCCTCAGTGTGGTACATGTGACAGTGCAGCATTCCCTCAGTGTGGTCCCTGTGACAGTGCAGCATTCCCTCAGTGTAGTACATGTGACAGTGCAGCATTCCCTCAGTGTGGTACCTGTGACAATGCAGCATTCCATCAGTGTGATACCTGTGACAGTGCAGCATTCCCTCAGTGTGGTACCTGTGACAATGCAGCATCCCCTCAGTGTGATACCTGCGACAATGCAGCATCCCCTCAGTGTGGTCCCTGCGACAATGCAGCATCCCCTCAGTGTGATACCTGTGACAGTGCAGCATTCCCTCAGTGTGGTACCTGTGACAGTGCAGCATTCCCTCAGTGTGGTACCTGTGACAGTGCAGCATCCCCTCAGTGTGGTCCCTGCGACAGTGCAGCATTCCCTCAGTGTAGTACCTGTGACACTGCAGCATTCCCTCAGTGTGGTACCTGTGACAGTGCAGCATTCCCTCAGTGTAGTACCTGTGACAGTGCAGCATTCCCTCAGTGTGGTCCCTGTGATAGTGCAGCATTCCCTCAGTGTAGTACCTGTGACACTGCAGCATTCCCTCAGTGTGGTCCCTGCGACAGTGCAGCATTCCCTCAGTGTAGTACCTGTGACACTGCAGCATTCCCTCAGTGTGGTCCCTGCGACAGTGCAGCATTCCCTCAGTGTAGTACCTGTGACACTGCAGCATTCCCTCAGTGTGGTACCTGTGATAGTGCAGCATTCCCTCAGTGTGGTCCCTGTGACAGTGCAGCATTCCCTCAGTGTGGTCCCTGTGATAGTGCAGCATTCCCTCAGTGTGGTCCCTGTGACAGTGCAGCATTCCCTCAGTGTAGTACCTGTGACAGTGCAGCATTCCCTCAGTGTAGTACCTGTGACAGTGCAGCATTCCCTCAGTGTGGTACCTGTGACAGTGCAGCATTCCCTCAGTGTGGTACCTGTGACAGTGCAGCATTCCCTCAGTGTAGTACATGTGACAGTGCAGCATTCCCTCAGTGTGGTACCTGTGACAGTGCAGCATTCCCTCAGTGTGGTACCTGTGACAGTGCAGCATTCCCTCAGTGTAGTACATGTGACAGTGCAGCATTCCCTCAGTGTGGTACCTGTGACACTGCAGCATTCCCTCAGTGTAGTACATGTGACAGTGCAGCATTCCCTCAGTGTGGTACCTGTGACAGTGCAGCATTCCCTCAGTGTGGTCCCTGTGACAGTGCAGCATTCCCTCAGTGTAGTACATGTGACAGTGCAGCATTCCCTCAGTGTGGTACCTGTGACACTGCAGCATTCCCTCAGTGTAGTACATGTGACAGTGCAGCATTCCCTCAGTGTGGTACCTGTGACAGTGCAGCATTCCCTCAGTGTGGTACCTGTGACAATGCAGCATTCCCTCAGTGTGGTACCTGTGACAATGCAGCATTCCCTCAGTGTGGTACCTGTGACAGTGCAGCATTCCCTCAGTGTGGTCCCTGTGACAGTGCAGCATTCCCTCAGTGTAGTACCTGTGACAGTGCAGCATTCCCTCAGTGTGGTACCTGTGACAGTCCAGCATTCCCTCAGTGTAGTACATGTGACAGTCCAGCATTCCCTCAGTGTAGTACATGTGACAGTGCAGCATTCCCTCAGTGTGGTACCTGAGACAGTGCAGCATTCCCTCAGTGTGGTACCTGTGACAATGCAGCATTCCCTCAGTGTGGTACCTGTGACACTGCAGCATTCCCTCAGTGTGGTACCTGTGACACTGCAGCATTCCCTCAGTGTGGTACCTGTGACATTGCAGCATTCCCTCAGTGTGGTACCTGTGACAATGCAGCATTCCCTCAGTGTGGTACCTGTGACAATGCAGCATTCCCTCAGTGTGGTACCTGTGACAGTCCAGCATTCCCTCAGTGTAGTACATGTGACAGTGCAGCATTCCCTCAGTGTGGTACCTGTGACACTGCAGCATTCCCTCAGTGTGGTACCTGTGACACTGCAGCATTCCCTCAGTGTGGTACCTGTGACACTGCAGCATTCCCTCAGTGTGGTACCTGTGACACTGCAGCATTCCCTCAGTGTGGTACCTGTGACACTGCAGCATTCCCTCAGTGTGGTACCTGTGACAGTCCAGCATTCCCTCAGTGTAGTACATGTGACAGTGCAGCATTCCCTCAGTGTAGTACATGTGACAGTGCAGCATCCCCTCAGTGTGGTCCCTGTGACAGTGCAGCATTCCCTCAGTGTGGTCCCTGTGATAGTGCAGCATCCCCTCAGTGTGGTACCTGTGACAATGCAGCATTCCCTCAGTGTGGTACCTGTGACAATGCAGCATTCCCTCAGTGTGGTCCCTGTGACAATGCAGCATTCCCTCAGTGTGGTCCCTGTGATAGTGCAGCATCCCCTCAGTGTGGTACCTGTGACAATGCAGCATTCCCTCAGTGTGGTACCTGTGACAATGCAGCATTCCCTCACTGTGGTACCTGTGACAATGCAGCATTTCCTCAGTGTGGTACCTGTGACACTGCAGCATTCCCTCAGTGTGGTCCCTGTGATAGTGCAGCATCCCCTCAGTGTGGTACCTGTGACAATGCAGCATTCCCTCAGTGTGGTCCCTGTGATAGTGCAGCATCCCCTCAGTGTGATACCTGTGACACTGCAGCATCCCCTCAGTGTGGTACCTGTGACAATGCAGCATTCCCTCAGTGTGGTCCCTGTGATAGTGCAGCATTCCCTCAGTGTGGTCCCTGTGACAATGCAGCATTCCCTCAGTGTTGTACCTGTGATAGTGCTGCATCCCCTCAGTGTGATACCTGTGACACTGCAGCATCCCCTCAGTGTGGTCCCTGTGATAGTGCAGCATCCCCTCAGTGTGATACCTGTGACACTGCAGCATCCCCTCAGTGTGGTACCTGTGACAATGCAGCATTCCCTCAGTGTGGTACCTGTGACAATGCAGCATTCCCTCAGTGTGGTCCCTGTGATAGTGCAGCATCCCCTCAGTGTGGTACCTGTGACAGTGCAGCATTCCCTCAGTGTGATACCTGTGACAGTGCAGCATTCCCTCAGTGTAGTACCTGTGACAATGCAGCATTCCCTCAGTGTGGTACCTGTGACAGTGCAGCATTCCCTCAGTGTGGTACCTGTGACAATGCAGCATTCCCTCAGTGTTGTACCTGTGACAATGCAGCATTCCCTCAGTGTGGTACCTGTGACAATGCAGCATTCCCTCAGTGTGGTACGTGTGACAATGCAGCATTCCCTCAGTGTGGTACCTGTGACAATGCAGCATTCCCTCAGTGTAGTACCTGTGACAGTGCAGCATTCCCTCAGTGTGATACCTGTGACAATGCAGCATTCCCTCAGTGTGGTACCTGTGACAATGCAGCATTCCCTCAGTGTGGTACCTGTGACAATGCAGCATTCCCTCAGTGTGGTACCTGTGACAATGCAGCATTCCCTCAGTGTGGTACCTGTGACAGTGCAGCATTCCCTCAGTGTAGTACATGTGACAATGCAGCATTCCCTCAGTGTTGTACCTGTGACAGTGCAGCATTCCCTCAGTGTGGTACCTGTGACAGTGCAGCATTCCATCAGTGTGGTACCTGTGACAATGCAGCATTCCCTCAGTGTTGTACCTGTGACAGTGCAGCATTCCCTCAGTGTAGTACCTGTGACAATGCAGCATTCCCTCAGTGTGGTACCTGTGACAGTGCAGCATTCCCTCAGTGTAGTACATGTGACAATGCAGCATTCCCTCAGTGTTGTACCTGTGACAGTGCAGCATTCCCTCAGTGTAGTACCTGTGACAATGCAGCATTCCCTCAGTGTTGTACCTGTGACAGTGCAGCATTCCCTCAGTGTAGTACATGTGACAGTGCAGCATTCCCTCAGTGTGGTACCTGTGACAGTGCAGCATTCCCTCAGTGTGTTCCCTGTGACACTGCAGCATTCCCTCAGTGTGGTACCTGTGACAGTGCAGCATTCCCTCAGTGTAGTACATGTGACAGTGCAGCATTCCCTCAGTGTAGTACATGTGACAGTGCAGCATTCCCTCAGTGTTGTACCTGTGACAGTGCAGCATTCCCTCAGTGTAGTACATGTGACAGTGCAGCATTCCCTCAGTGTGGTACCTGTGACAGTGCAGCATTCCCTCAGGGTAGTACCTGTGACAATGCAGCATTCCCTCAGTGTTGTACCTGTGACAGTGCAGCATTCCCTCAGTGTAGTACATGTGACAGTGCAGCATTCCCTCAGTGTGGTACCTGAGACAGTGCAGCATTCCCTCAGTGTAGTACATGTGACAGTGCAGCATTCCCTCAGTGTGGTACCTGAGACAGTGCAGCATTCCCTCAGTGTGGTACCTGTGACAGTGCAGCATTCCCTCAGTGTGGTACCTGTGACAGTGCAGCATTCCCTCAGTGTAGTACCTGTGACAGTGCAGCATTCCCTCAGTGTGGTACCTGTGACAGTGCAGCATTCCCTCAGTGTGGTACCTGTGACAGTGCAGCATTCCCTCAGTGTGGTACCTGTGACAGTGCAGCATTCCCTCAGTGTAGTACATGTGACAGTGCAGCATTCCCTCAGTGTAGTACATGTGACAGTGCAGCATTCCCTCAGTGTAGTACATGTGACAGTGCAGCATTCCCTCAGTGTGGTACCTGTGACAGTGCAGCATTCCCTCAGTGTAGTACCTGTGACAGTGCAGCATTCCCTCAGTGTGATACCTGTGACAGTGCAGCATTCCCTCAGTGTGGTACCTGTGACAGTGCAGCATTCCCTCAGTGTGGTACCTGTGACAGTGCAGCATTCCCTCAGTGTGGTACCTGTGACACTGCAGCATTCCCTCAGTGTGGTACCTGTGACAGTGCAGCATTCCCTCAGTGTGGTACCTGTGACAGTGCAGCATTCCCTCTGTGTGGTACCTGTGACAGTGCAGCATTCCCTCAGTGTTGTACCTGTGACAGTGCAGCATTCCCTCAGTGTGGTACCTGTGACAGTGCAGCATTCCCTCAGTGTAGTACCTGTGACAATGCAGCATTCCCTCAGTGTGGTACCTGTGACAATGCAGCATTCCCTCAGTGTGGTACCTGTGACAATGCAGCATTCCCTCAGTGTTGTACCTGTGACAGTGCAGCATTCCCTCAGTGTAGTACATGTGACAGTGCAGCATTCCCTCAGTGTGGTACCTGAGACAGTGCAGCATTCCCTCAGTGTAGTACATGTGACAGTGCAGCATTCCCTCAGTGTGGTACCTGTGACAATGCAGCATTCCCTCAGTGTTGTACCTGTGACAGTGCAGCATTCCCTCAGTGTAGTACATGTGACAGTGCAGCATTCCCTCAGTGTGGTACCTGAGACAGTGCAGCATTCCCTCAGTGTGGTACCTGTGACAGTGCAGCATTCCCTCAGTGTGGTACCTGTGACAGTGCAGCATTCCCTCAGTGTGGTACCTGTGACAATGCAGCATTCCCTCAGTGTGGTACCTGTGACAATGCAGCATTCCCTCAGTGTAGTACATGTGACAGTGCAGCATTCCCTCAGTGTGGTACCTGTGACACTGCAGCATTCCCTCAGTGTGGTACCTGTGACAGTCCAGCATTCCCTCAGTGTAGTACATGTGACAGTGCAGCATTCCCTCAGTGTGATACCTGCGACAATGCAGCATCCCCTCAGTGTGGTCCCTGCGACAATGCAGCATCCCCTCAGTGTGATACCTGTGACAGTGCAGCATTCCCTCAGTGTGGTACCTGTGACAGTGCAGCATCCCCTCAGTGTGGTCCCTGCGACAATGCAGCATCCCCTCAGTGTGATACCTGTGACAGTGCAGCATTCCTTCAGTGTGGTACCTGTGACAGTGCAGCATCCCCTCAGTGTGGTCCCTGCGACAATGCAGCATCCCCTCAGTGTGGTACCTGTGACAATGCAGCATTCCCTCAGTGTAGTACCTGTGACAGTGCAGCATTCCCTCAGTGTGGTACCTGTGACAGTGCAGCATTCCCTCAGTGTAGTACCTGTGACAGTGCAGCATTCCCTCAGTGTGGTACCTGTGACAGTGCAGCATTCCCTCAGTGTGGTACCTGTGACAGTGCAGCATTCCCTCAGTGTGGTACCTGTGACAGTGCAGCATTCCCTCAGTGTGGTACCTGTGACAGTGCAGCATTCCCTCAGTGTAGTACCTGTGACAGTGCAGCATTCCCTCAGTGTGGTACCTGTGACAGTGCAGCATTCCCTCAGTGTGGTACCTGTGACAGTGCAGCATTCCCTCAGTGTAGTACCTGTGACAGTGCAGCATTCCCTCAGTGTGGTACCTGTGACAGTGCAGCATTCCCTCAGTGTAGTACCTGTGACAGTGCAGCATTCCCTCAGTGTGGTACCTGTGACAGTGCAGCATTCCCTCAGTGTGGTACCTGTGACAGTGCAGCATTCCCTCAGTGTGGTACCTGTGACAGTGCAACATTCCCTCAGTGTGGTACCTGTGACAATGCAGCATTCCCTCAGTGTAGTACATGTGACAATGCAGCATTCCCTCAGTGTGGTCCCTGCGACACTGCAGCATTCCCTCAGTGTGGTACCTGTGACACTGCAGCATTCCCTCAGTGTGGTACCTGTGACAGTGCAGCATTCCCTCAGTGTGGTACCTGTGACAGTGCAGCATTCCCTCAGTGTGGTACCTGTGACAGTGCAGCATTCCCTCAGTGTGGTACCTGTGACAGTGCAGCATTCCCTCAGTGTAGTACCTGTGACAGTGCAGCATTCCCTCAGTGTGGTACCTGTGACAGTGCAGCATTCCCTCAGTGTGGTCCCTGCGACACTGCAGCATTCCCTCAGTGTAGTACATGTGACAATGCAGCATTCCCTCAGTGTGGTCCCTGCGACACTGCAGCATTCCCTCAGTGTAGTACCTGTGACAGTGCAGCATTCCCTCAGTGTGGTCCCTGCGACACTGCAGCATTCCCTCAGTGTGGTACCTGTGACAATGCAGCATTCCCTCAGTGTAGTACATGTGACAATGCAGCATTCCCTCAGTGTGGTCCCTGCGACACTGCAGCATTCCCTCAGTGTGGTCCCTGTGACAATGCAGCATTCCCTCAGTGTAGTACCTGTGACAGTGCAGCATTCCCTCAGTGTGGTACCTGTGACAGTGCAGCATTCCCTCAGTGTGGTACCTGTGACAGTGCAGCATTCCCTCAGTGTGGTACCTGTGACAGTGCAACATTCCCTCAGTGTGGTACCTGTGACAATGCAGCATTCCCTCAGTGTGGTGCCTGTGATAGTGCAGCATTCCCTCAGTGTGATACCTGTGACAATGCAGCATTCCCTCAGTGTAGTACATGTGACAATGCAGCATTCCCTCAGTGTAGTACATGTGACAGTGCAGCATTCCCTCAGTGTAGTACATGTGACAGTGCAGCATTCCCTCAGTGTAGTACATGTGACAGTGCAGCATTCCCTCAGTGTGGTCCCTGTGACAGTGCAGCATTCCCTCAGTGTGGTACCTGTGACAATGCCGCATTCCCTCAGTGTGGTACCTGAGACAGTGCAGCATTCCCTCAGTGTGGTACCTGTGACAGTGCAGCATTCCCTCAGTGTGGTACCTGTGACAATGCAGCATTCCCTCAGTGTGGTACCTGTGACAGTGCAGCATTCCCTCAGTGTGGTACCTGTGACAGTGCAGCATTCCCTCAGTGTAGTACATGTGACAGTGCAACATTCCCTCAGTGTGGTACATGTGACAGTGCAGCATTCCCTCAGTGTGGTACCTGAGACAGTGCAGCATTCCCTCAGTGTGGTACCTGTGACAGTGCAGCATTCCCTCAGTGTGGTACCTGTGACAATGCAGCATTTCCTCAGTGTGGTACCTGAGACAGTGCAGCATTCCCTCAGTGTTGTACATGTGACAGTGCAGCATTCCCTCAGTGTGGTACCTGAGACAGTGCAGCATTCCCTCAGTGTAGTACATGTGACAGTGCAGCATTCCCTCAGTGTTGTACATGTGACAGTGCAGCATTCCCTCAGTGTGGTACCTGAGACAGTGCAGCATTCCCTCAGTGTGGTACATGTGACAGTGCAGCATTCCCTCAGTGTGGTACCTGAGACAATGCAGCATTCCCTCAGTGTGGTACCTGTGACAGTGCAGCATTCCCTCAGTGTGGTACCTGTGACAATGCAGCATTCCCTCAGTGTGGTACCTGTGACAGTGCAGCATTCCCTCAGTGTGGTACCTGAGACAATGCAGCATTCCCTCAGTGTGGTACCTGTGAC